>NC_140944.1:61088181-61190681 GCF_014529385.1 Adiantum capillus-veneris | reverse complement strand
ACACACACACACACACACACACACACACACACACACACACACACACACACACATTGTGGACTTGCAAGTGCAAGAGCTCCATCTCCTTCTCCAAGCTAGTAGAGAAGTTGAGAGCCTACACCAACACTCTTGGCTATGGAATGCAAATCCAACCAAGAGCTATGCTTCAATGCTTAAGCTTGCCATCTTCTCCATCTTCATTACTATGATATTATGTATGCTAGCAAGAAGAGTGATAATAAGTGAGGAACTATTTCTTTCTCTTATGAATGTTTCTTCTTCCTCTTCCCTACCCTCATTCCCCGCTAGCTCTCTCCATCTGTGAAGGTGTTTGAGGCCTTGGGACTAAGGCTAGGGATGGTTAATGCTTTTTACAAAGTCTATGTTATGCTCATGATTCATGAAGCTTTCCATATTCATTGCATCACCTAGGTCACAAGGAACACAAAGATTGTATTGTACCAAGTCTTTCTTGATGAGAGAATCTATAATACAAAAGCCTACTGGAGGGGGGACTGGCTCCACATAAATTCGGTCCTCAATTGTTGTCAAGTTCTCTAAACTCTCTCTCTTGCAAAAGTATTATTCATGCTAAGTTAATTGAGTACTATGATTATGTTGCTATCGTCAATTAAGTTCACCCTCTATGTTCTCAAATTAGTCTCACAAAAATGCTCTCTTTAATTCTCCCAATTCCGCTATTCTCAAAGTTCATAGGCCATTTCCATTACATTGGTATCAGAGCTAGAACTGATTTTCAAAGGTAAAAAAGAGTAGCGACTAAGGTTTTTGAGGGTACCAAAGCACAAAGTATTCTATACATAAGTATAATTAACATGGCTGACAATAACCAAGAGAGTATAATTAACATTGATAACTTTAATTTTGCACATGAAGGTGCTAATGATGATGCCCCCATGTTTGTCAATTATCTTGTTACTAGGTTGCAGCAAGCTATGGGCAACCTAGCTTTGCAAGCCGAAGTTACTCAACAACTTTGTGCTTATGGGATTTCCCTTCCTCTCCAAAAGGAGAGAGAACTTAGGAGGCCTCTTGATGAGACCCCCAAAAGAAGACTCTCTCCCATACGAGAGGAGGAATCCAAGGAACGAGAAAGTAATGAATCCTTAAGTTCCTTAGAAGATGTGGCTCCACAAAGACGGCGGTCTAGACGGTCGTGAACTCCTCCCAAGAGGAAACGGTCAACCCACAGTCCTTCTCCTCGTCACTCCAAAAGGGAAGCGAGGAAACAAAGGAAGAAAAGGGCAAGGGAGAGGTCACCCTCTTCTCCTTCTTCTTCACCTTCCTCCTCTTCCGACGAAAGTTATGGCTATTCCAAGGAAGGAGGACATCACAAATCTTACCCTGCATGGCGAAGGTCTCAAAAGCTCAAGAAGTCCAAAGAGGGAGGAAAGAGTATATCTTTTCTCACCTATGATGGCACCTTTGGTGCTACCAACAAAGTATTGGCCTTCATCTAGCAATTTGATGCGGCCTTTGGAGACAAGGGATTTACGAAGTCCTCCAAGCTACACCATGTAGCTATGCACTTCCAAAAATTGGCTTGTCAATGGTGGGCTAGCCTTCGTGGCAACGGCGAAGCCCCAAAGACGTGGAAAACTCTACGTGTTTCCATCATGAAGCAATTCCTTGCAAGCGTTGCAAAGGACAAAGTGCTTATCGAATGGCGGAGTTGAAGCTTCTCTCCCATGAGTCTATCCACAAAAACATAGACAAGTTTTGGGATTTACATCTCAAGGCTACTGTCTTTCAAAAGATAAAGTTCGCCGAGCAAAAGAAACAATTCTATGCGGAATTACCTGAAGAGATGGTTGAGTACGTTAACTCTCAACGGCCTGGTTCTATCAACGAAGTAATCCACCACACCGTGTTTTCTTTGCGCATCAATTTTCAACAAGGGGATAGACGGAATGTCAAGCCTATGGAAAACAAAGACAAAAGTGATCCCAAGTCAATTCCAACAACAACAACAACAACAATTGGTCCAAGGAGAAGGGATTTTACAAAGGTAAAAAGAAACCCTCTCCTTAAGAGCTTGAAGCTTTTTGCAAGGACCATAAATGTTTTAAGTGTGGGGAGCAAGGACATGGCTATCGTTCTTGCTCCAAGAGAAATGCCCGCAGTGAGACTCCTAGAGCTTCCACTATCGAAGCTCCAAAAGAGGATGCTCATTGCAAAGAATCACCTCTCTCCTATGCTTGGGGAAAGGTAAGGGAGAATGATGCCTTCATCTTGTTGACCTTGGCTCTACTCACAACTTCATGTCAATGAAGTTGGTCACCAAGTTGGGCATTCAAGATTTCGAGATGGGAGATACTGTAATGGCTGACACCACTTTCAAGGGACAACAAGCCTCCGTTACTCCCTTGATTGGGAAGTTGAGGCTTCATGTCCAAATCTATGTTGACAAAGAAGACTTTTTCATCTCTCCTCTCCAACATGAGGATGCTATCCTAGGGCATTAGGAAAAGTTAAGACTCAAAAATGGGCCTTGTAAGAATTGTTGATGTGGCATAGCTTTTAAAAAGTGGGGATCGGTAAATACTTTGCAAATAAGATCCAAACTTGTCGGAGGTTGGATATTTAGAATCTACTCTTCAAATGCTATCTATTGATATATAGCATGCATGTATCGACATTGTCTTCATGTAGATCTAGAAAAAGGTGATTTTAGATTACCGTAACGGTAACAAAACCTGGCTGATTGAAAAAAAATGGCACAACTTTCATAGAATTCATCCAAAATTTTCGGACCTTGGCTCTTTAGAATCCATTTTTCAAGAACTTTCCAATGATAGGTCATATCATGGGGTTCTAAGCAATATTTAGAGGGGTCTACCGCATTGTTTTCTTTTGTACAACTTTGATGATGTGGCACTCTTAAAAGGCCCAAAAATGAGTTCAAAATTTTCCTAATGGGCACCATGGTTCAACCGCATGGCTGCCAACATGAAGTTCCCTGAAAGGAGAATCTACTTCACCTATAGGGGAAAGAGCATGTATATAGATGTTAGTGAGTCTGGTCGTACTATACCACTTGTAAATCCTCTACGTTTGATAAATCAATGAAGAGCTCAATTTTTGCGTACATGATTTTTTTCAAAAGAGTCCCTAAAGGGTCCTAATGTTTCATCAAATGTAAATGGTAGGAATCAAGAAGAGTTAGATTTGTCTAATTTTCTAAACGAGGGGATGATGACCATCGAATTGAACTCCTACCAGGAAGCTCACCGCTAACAAGCCTCCTTATCGAGTTTCCCAAGCTCAACAAGAGGAGATCATGAGGCAAGTACAAGAATTGGTAGACAAAGGGATGGTGAGTCCTAGCTCCTCTCCCTTTTGTTCTCTAGTCCTTTTAGTGCAAAAGAAAGATGGTACATATCGTATGTGTGTGGACTATCGAGCACTAAACCATATCACTACCAAAAACAGATTTCTCGTGCCTCGGGTAGAATATCTATTTGATAAGCTACAAGGATCTACCTACTTCAGTAGGATTGACCTTAAAAGTGTCTATCATCAAATAAGGATAGTGGCTGAAGATATCCTAAAGACCCCGTACAATGTTTGGTCTTTATGAATTTCTAGTCATGCCTTTTGGCTTGACTAATGCACCAGCCACGTTCAATCGTCTAATTGAGAAAATCTTTAGACCCTACCGCAAGTTCACTGGAGTGTTCTTTGATGGTATCATAATCTACTCCAAGTCCTTGGAGGAACACAAGCAACATCTCTAGGTGATTTTTCAAGCATTGAGGGAGAACAAGCTTTTTATCAATAAAAAGAAAGGCAAATTTTTCCTCCAAGAGATACAATACTTAGGTCATATTATCTCTCAAGATGGTATCTGTATGGATCCATCAAAGTTGGAGGTAATAAAAGCATGGCCGAATCCAAGGAAGCTACATGAGCTAAGAAGCTTTATTGGTATGTGTGCATACTATAGACTCTTCATAGCAAAATTCTCTCAAATAGCAGGACCATTACATGACTTAACAAATAAGAACGTTAAGTACTCATGGACTGCTAAGGAGAAAAATGCTTTTGACAAGCTCAAAGAGAAGCTAACCTCCCAAACAATCCTTATGCTTGAGAGAGAGAGAGAGAGAGAGAGAGAGAGAGAGAGAGAGAGAGAGAGAGAAGTGAAGATAAATAGGTAGATTCTTTTATCATCCTCAAAGGTCAAATATGATCTATGGGACCAAAGATACATGTGATGTACCCTATATGAGACTGATAAGTGATTCTTGATGCTCCACAATCGTATCGATGCTCTAGGATCGTGGTGATGTGACCAAAGATACATGTGATGTACTCTATATGGGGTTGATAAGTGATTCCTAATGCTCCAGGATCATGGTGATGCTCTAGGATCGTGGTGATGTGAATCATGATGGCAAACCCACACTGTGGCTGGGAGAGAAAAGTATGAGGAAAGCAATTTTGAATGTGAGTAAACATTGAGCACTCTAGTAGTGTGTGGTACTCATACTCTTGAACTTGCAGTGAGCATAATGTGCATAGTCGATGTCCTAGTGCCCCACTTCCAAGGGATTAAGAGCTAAGCCGAATGAGTGCATGCCACTATCAAGGAGATATGTTCAAGCATGTAAGGCTCAATACGGTTTCCTCTTTCAATAAGAACATGGTTTGGGAAAATATGGCTACTTTAATGTATAAAGCACAACGCGTAGCTTTTCTCCCAAGTCAAAATACATTGTTTTGTGTGTGTGTGTGTGTGTGTGTGTGTGTGTGTGTGTGTGTGTGAGAGAGAGAGAGAGAGAGAGAGAGAGAGAGAGAGAGAGAGAGAGAGAGAGAGAGAGAGAGAGAGAGAGATAATCAAGCTATCGTCTTTCTTGTTCACATTGCTGTATCATTTCTTGATACCCATAGCCACACATTGTCCCTATTTCTGACAATAGAAACCCAATTAACCACAACCCCATTTACTTCCTGCTCTATTACAGTTCAACCCCACAAGATTTTTACTACCTGCTATCCACAAACCCCCAAACCAAGCTTTGACGTGCTCTGGCATCCCCCCATTTTGTAGCCATCTCACTAGAGCATGCCCTACTTGTCTTGCCATAACTTGATGCTCATCCAATGCATGCTACATTTGGGATATCCAATTGCTGATAGCATTGCCTATTGAGGCTTGCACTAATTGTAGACCTCGTCCAATACCCAAGCTCTCATTCCCATAGGCCTGGACTTCAAAGCCTCAAAGCCATTGGGCAATGTTTCCAAGATTTTGATACCTGCACAAGTAATTTTCTGTTGGGGGACTGTTCCCACAGCTAGCGAGTAGCAAAAATTTAACAAAATTCAAAGGGGTCTTTCCCACCAAGTAGCATTTTATTGAGAGCTCGAAGAGTCAGTTCACACATGATTATGGGCATATCGTCACTTAAGGGTGCCTTCACATCATCAGAGGCAGATATTTGCTTTATTGAACAACCTATAAGGGTGAATGCCTTAAAAATAAAAGGAAAAAATTCATGTATGAAATGTATGTTTACATTTGTTCTTCCGCATGTATGCCCACCTTTGTGAGAGGACTAGACACTACCGTCACCATAATGGTAAGACCTTCCTCACGGGCCATTTTCATTTGTAGTTGTGACGTGTATGCCATGCCTATCAATGCATCAATCTACTATGACTCAGCATTCACGATTAGAAAAAGAACACCTCTAAAGGGAGAATCAATAAATAAAGCAAAAGGTATGCTACATTACAACATTAGCCATGGAGGCTACATCCTCAACAAAACGCTCCAATGAAGATCAACACCAACAAAATGACATGAAGAACAATCATGACAATGAAAATGATGATAAAGGAACCCATTCAAGGGGATGGAAATTGGCAACAACATCATTAGCATCTGCATCAATAGTTCTTTTACATCAGTATTTTTGCATTACACTTGTTTTTTAAATCTCAAGACAAAGCGTGACATTACATCACCAACAAGGTGCGGCTAGAAGACTCCAAGAATGGAATGAAGAAAAGGGGGAAGGATAGGCATGTTTCAAGAATCAAAGATGAAGATTTGTAGCCTCTCACTTTCAAGGGAAGGATTTTTTGTCATCCTTTGTGGATATGTATTGACATCCTGTGTGGATACTATCTTTCATCCTTAGTGGAAAAAGAATCTTCAATGTATTGTTCTAGTCCAAAGCTCAAGGGGAGGATTGTAAGGTGTGAGCTTTGTCCTAGAGTCACTAGAGTGTAAGTGAATGAGAGAAGAGGTAGAATTATCCCACATGTAATGGTGCAAGGCAGTAGAGCTACTTAAAGTTCCTTTCATGAATAAACAAATCTATTCCAAGTTTTCATTACATGTCTCTTGTCTATGGTGAGCTTGTCATGGGTTAGCAAACTAAAGATCATGTTTACGATTCCAAGTTAATCTTTCTTGGAACCTAATTTGCTTAGCAATCTAGCCTACATTGTGTGCACAATTTTTGTCTATCACCCACCTTGGCTAGCACGATCCCATTCCCATCATCTCTCTTTCAACACACACACACACACACACACACACACACACACACACACACACACACACACACACACACACACACACACACACACACACACACACACACACTTATCTAGTTGACATTCCTTGAATAACATTGGGCTGACGTATGCCCCCTTCGTAAAATCGCTCTCTCTATCTGGACAACAATGCCTTGGTTAAACCTTGGCCGGCTATAGCTAAAGCTTGAATGCATTGGTATACCTTATCCATAACCTATTCAATTTGGAAAGTAATGAACCATGTTGTTTGAAAAAAGTTTTTTTGCTTGTAGCATCAGTATTCTCCATGACTATGTCACACACTAGCTCAGTTATGAGCACAACTGGCTTTATAAGGCGTTATTCCAGAACCTATATGGAATCTCTACAATAAATTGGCAGGAACCAATCCTCCTTTGATGACGGGATAAGGCCATGGACAATTTACTTCACATATTGGGCCTAGATAGCGTCTCGACTCCCTACACAAACTTGGCATGATCCGATCCTTCTTTGATGAATGGATAACATCATGATCCTAGATAGCGTCCCAACTCCCTACACAAGCTTGGCATGATCCGATTGATGAATGGATAACACAATATCCAAGGACAGATGGTGCCACATTTTGGGCCTTGAATGCTCCATATTTTTTGGGTACTTAACTTAGTAAAAACAAAAGCGTTATTAAAACCAGCGTATGGTTCTCTGTATAGCTTGGCAGTGCGCGGCTCACCTCGAGTTGCAAACTCAAAACACTCTCTCCTCTCTCTCTCTCTCTCTCTCTCTCTCTCTCTCTCTCTCTCTCTCTCTCTCTCCCCCCCCCCCCCCCCCCCCCCCCCCCCCACACACACACACACACACAAGCACTCACGATCTATTGATGCGACCATATGACCATAACACCATACGATACCAAGGCTGGTTGGCTCTCTGCTGCCGAATATGACATGGATTCTTACAACCAGGTAGGCAACTCTGCCTACTGTGATATATGGTGGTTGGATGAATGACCATATTAAGCACGTTTTCTAGTTTGAGTTATGTCAATTCTCCATTTCATTAAGATAATACAGATTTGTTTGGGGATTTTGGTGTAACTCAAAACGTGCAGGTTTGCTAACTTTTTTCTGTAAGTAAGTAATCATGAACATAAACTTGCAGCTCGATTGAGCATCACACATACGGTATCAATAATATCTCATTGAAAAGTTTTGAATAACTCTCAAGTACGTGGTTGGAATGTAAGTCTAGGAAACAGAGGAAATGGTTTTATACTATGGAGTTCTTTGCCCTTACATTAGCATAATACATATCTATTGGAGGATATTGGTTGTATTAGTGTTACAATTTCTATGACATGAAGGTTTTAATCCAAAAACAGAGAGGTAACTCTGCTGGCTTTTCTATGTAAGTAAGAATCTCATGAAGCTTGCTGGTTGAATGAGCATCACGCGTATATTATCAGTAATATCTCATTGGAAATCACGCATATATTATCAGTAATATCTCACTGGAAATCTTTGTATAACGCTAAGCTACGTGGTTGTAGTCTAGGAAACAAAGAAAATGGTTTTTTATTGTGGAGTTTTTGACTCTTACATTAGTTGAAACACATCTTTAAGCATTATGCTTGGTGGTGACACATCTAAAATATGCGTACTGGTCCTTGCAGTAACTCAAATATGGCGTTTGTATTCTGTTCGCTTACAGAGTAAAGATATGTGTACTGGTTCCTTTTTGAGGATTTTTGGCTATTACAAACACAGTGTTTCCATATTTCTAGAATTCCTATCAGAGGCTGGGTTTGAAAACTAGTTTCTGGCTTCGTTTTGACACCCGGATATGTATATGAATGCATGTTCTGTAGGTGGTGACCTACCAGCTAGAATGTAACTTTAAGAAGATGATTGAGTGACCATATGATGGGATCCTCATACAAATAGTGGCATTGGATTTTTTGTGACAAACAAGACATCTTTTTTTTTTATAATGGGTTCGTTATGGCTTGTAAGCTAGTTCAAATAATTGGATATACAATCCACTTAAATACGACGGCATAAAGGTATACTTACTGAAAACCTTTTTTGTTACAATTTGTCACTAGAACCAACAAGATGCCATCAAAATTTTGTTAGAAAAATGATCAACAGAGCTGATCTGGGTTAAATTTTTATATTTTTATATTTTGGGGTAATGGATGATAATGGTCTCTCGATTTGGAGATTGAAGCAATTAAAGCTTCTACCTTTTTGTCATAACATGATATGATAAACTAAATTCAGTTATGGTAAGAAAGAATCCTCACTAATAGAACCTTCGGTAGGAAAAAACCTATTTTTGGATCATGAATATACCATTTCACTGATTGGGGACTCTTGCATGATTATTGATTTAGATTTTGACATTGGGTTCAATTTTTTAGCATGGCGAAGGGAAGTGATTTAACCTTAAGTTCTATGATATACATGTTTAGTTTAAAGGTTTCTATCTTATTTAAAAGCCTTAATCCTCCTGTGAGGGTCTCCAAAGAGATGGTAAATATTGTGGCTTTTTGACAAATTCTTCGAAAAACAGACAAGATGTTGTTCATTTTTTCACGTAGAAGGTTTTTTGGATTCTGTTGATACGTTCGACTTATGGTAGTCTGTAGTTTAGGCTATAATCTAATCTTGCAGGTGTGACATGGATAACAACTGGACCAGTTTTGACACCTGTAAAACGCACAAGCATAGCCAGTTCTCACTGAATGCTTTTGTATGGATGCAGGTAACAGCTGGATCCTTCTCCTTGTAGGATTAGTGGAGGTTTGTTTCTAAGGACTAGATATCTTCAAAGTGGATCAAATCAATAACAATACTCGGAGAAAGGAAAATCTACACCTCTTCATGCAGTAGGGATTTTGGCTAATGTAAACTATTGACATGATGTTATTTACATGTAACTTATCTCTTGAGTATATTGTCAATATCCTTGTACCCTTGTCCGTATGTATAATCTGATCTACTCCATGGTATGGTTCAATAGTTTATATAATCAAACTATTGTTAGGCTTTTCATTTCAAAAACACACACACACACACACACACACACACACACACACACACACACACATTATATGGATCAAACTCTAGAATGTATGGAATGCTTGTTGCCTTCACATTCTTAGTGTTTCACCAAGTTTTAATTATAATGGGGATATGAATAGATTTGGTTCATACTTTAGAAAGTTAGTGAGATGCTTTAGAAGGCTTCTCTAGAGTAGTGCATGATTGCAAACAAGATTTTCTATGGCATGGATTTAGAACACATAATTTTTTCTCGTCCATGAGGAGACAACTATACCGGCATTATGCTCCACCAGAGTGTTTATGTTATACTCCTCACATGGACCAATTCAAAGACAAGAAGTTGTCAATAGCAAAACCCTGGCCTAACATTTACTTGGAGCCCACTTGCAACCCCTGTAGATGATACTCATCTGCCAATGTTTCTAGATCCATGTACAATGGATGGGTAGTGATAGAAAACATAAGGAGGCTCAATGGGCATCCCTGCCTGACTGTTCTAGCAATGTAAACAGGCTTAGAAATCTTTCTATTAACAAGAATTTTAGACGCAGCTCCTTGACCCATTGTAAAAATTTATGTGCTCATCCTAAGGCCAAACCCCATCTTAGCTAAGATTTTGGGTATAAATTCCCACTGTGCTATGTCAAAAGCTTTTGCAAAATCCAATAACAAAAGCACCAACTTTTCGAGATCTAATTGCCTATGTTATAATCTCTCTCTCTCTCTCTCTCTCTCTCTCTCTCTCTCTCTCTCTCTCTCTCTCTCTCTCTCTCACGTGCACACACACACACACACAAAGAGAGAGAGAGAGAGAGAGAGAGCATGGGAGAGGTATCTTTCTAAAGAGAGGGATGGAGGGAGAGAAAATGAGGAAGGATGGGGGAGAGGGATGTTGAAATTAGGGTTGCAGGGAAACACACAGCTCAAAGAAGATGAAGAAGCTCAAGGCACACAATAGAGAGTATGTTGCTTAGTGCTTAAAGGAAAGATATGATGGGTGTATATACAATGCATGAGGGAAAAAACCTCCTAGTGAGGGTAAAAATGCCACAGTGGTCCTAATGTGTTCACACATCACTACTACATATATGGTAGTGATGTGTTCACACACATCACTACCACATATATGGTAACAAATCCCCCTTGGGAGGGATGCAGTGAATGAGAGCTAGCACATAGTGTATAGGGAAGTGCCATGCGTTGAGGACATGATCAATCCACAAAGGGAAGCAAGCCCAAATTTTTGCGGAAAGATTTGAACTTCTCATGGGGTAATGCCTTTGTGAAAAGATTATCTTGTGTTGGCACATAAGCCAAGTTTATCTCTCCTGCTGAGAGTCTCTCTCTCTAACATAATGATAATGCACCTCAATGTGCTTTGTGAAAGCATGAAAAACTCTGTTTCTTGTAACTACCGCACTCAAAATGTCAGTGTAGATGATGTTGGCAGTGTCCTATCCAACACCCAAATTAGCCATAAGGCGTCTGAGCCATACACACTCAATCATAGCTGTGAATACTACCATGTACTTAGCTTCACAACTAGAAGTGGCCACAATAGGTTGCTTCGTGCTCAACCATGATATGCATGAACTACCGAGTATGAAAACAAAAACCACTTCTGGATACTTGCGTGTCATAACAACCTGCCCAATCTGAGTCCAAAAAGGCATGTAAATTTGGCAACAATGATCTCCCTTGGGATAAAACAACCCAAGATGTAAAGTTCCACTCAAGTAGAAAAAGATACGCTTAACAGCCTGCCAATGTATAGACCCTGGGCTATGCATAAATTTGCTAACCTCCTGTGAGACTGCAAAGTGAATATTCAGCCTCCTATGGCATACAAAAAAAGGCATCCAATAGCAATTTGGTAAAGAATGACATCGATAGAATCACCAACATCATGAAGACTTAATTTCAAACTTGTTTCCATGGGAGTAGCAATAGGTTTGTCTCTACGTAGCTTGTTTGACATAAGGCAATACCCACATCATATTGCTTAAACTGTATGCCCAAGTAATGATGCAACAGCCCCAAGTCTTTCATCTTGAAAGTAGCATTCAAATTAGCCTTGAATTTAGCAATATGTGTCTCATTCGGACCAGTAAAAAAAAAAATTCATCTACATGATGAGAAATACATCACCCTCATGCTTTACATACAAAGTGATTTTTGTTGGATTGTTACAAAAGCCCCATTTAACCAAATGAGTTGAAGAGTGTGCAGTGTGTACGGAGATGCGAGGGAGAAGAAGAAGCAACCATGAGCACGATGTGGGTGGAGCTCTTTGTGAGTGTTTTAAATTTGTCTCATTACTACTTATTGTTCTATATAATCAAAAAAATTAAATATGGTTAGTACGGTCAGTGTGATGGGTGTCCAGCCAGTTGGCCTGAAGCCTAACAATCTCCCACAAGAAGTCCAATGTAGCCCAAGTGGCCTATGTATGTACATTTGTATAACTGTGAAGTAATCATATGGCTTCACCCTACACCCATCATCTCCATGCAATGTGAAAACCACTTAGAGTGCAGGCTCTTGGTGAGAGCATTTGCAGGGTTGTCATCTGTATGGACCTTGACTAGCTCAATGCACTTGCTAGCCAATATGTCTCGTATCAGATGATAATGGACTTCTATGTGTTTTGACTTGGAGTGAAACACGACTAATGTAATTACACTCAAACTATCACAATGCAGTCTACCGTACCCTTTAGATATCTTGAGATATGCTTTACTCCTTCCTAGTGCTTCCTACCAAGAATTTCCATGAATATGCTAATCACTCCCACTGCAAATGCAATGCCTAGTGTTGTGGCTACCTTGGCGTACATAAGACTAACAATTGTTGAAGAATATGGCACCTTGGCCTTCTTTTCTTTTCAACATCAGACTTAGGGGCATAATTCTTGCTAAGTTTTTCATATGATTGCATTGGGGTACTCAATGCCTTCTCCTCCTGCATATTAAAACGTTGCAAGACCTTGTGGATATAGTTTTGTTGTGACAAATCTAGTATTCCACGTTTTCTATCCCTCTTGATACGCATACCGAGAAAGTTACTTGCATCTCCCAAAATTTTCATAGCTTGAAATTGCATGCTAAGTGTCTTGTTCAAGATGGAAATATCATCTTTTGACTTCCTAGTAATGAGCATATAATCAACATAGAGTATCAAGATGATAAGTGAACCATCATTCAACATCTTGGTATACAAGCAATGATCTTCCCGGCTCCTTACATAACCTTGGGACTGCATGTACTTGTCAAAATTCATGTACCATTGTCTTGATCCCTTCTTTAGTGCATACAATGACTTATCTAATCTACACATCAGTTCTGCCCTCGTAGGCCTTTTAGGTTTGACTTCAAAACCCTCAGTCTGTTTCATGTAGACATCTTCATCAAGATCTCCGTGAAGGAAAGTTGTCTTCACGTCCATCTAGACCAATTCCATGTCCTCAATGGCTACTACTCCAAGCACGAGATGCAATGTAGTCATCTTGACCATTGGAGAAAAACTCTCATCAAAATCCACACCTTTTTTTTGCTTGAAACCCTTAGCAACCAATCTTGCCTTATACTTAAGCTCAAAATCTTTGGCTGTGTACTTCTTCTTATACACCCATTTGCAAGGCAAAGTTTGTTTTCCCTCTTGCAACTCTGTCAATTCCCAAGTTTCACTAGCCATAATAGAGTTATACGTAGATTGCATTGCTTGCTCCCACTTCACGCTATCTTCCATCTCAATAGCCTCTTGGTAGCAGGTAGGCCCTCCGTTAGTCAGTGACAAATAAATAGTCTAACCCTGGCTAGAAATGATCAAGGGCATGAGATAAACGTGTAGATCTCCTCATGACATGACTGTTGGACTTTGCTCTCTCAAGAGCATCACTACGTCTCTCTTTGGAGTATTGCTAGTGGTAGGTATATCACTAGTAGACTGAGTTGTTTGCGTAACTCGACTTGAGGCTACATCCTCAAGTCTCACTTTGTGATAACCTCTTTCACAGGTTGTTTGTGCATCTTTGATTCATTAAAGATCACTTGTGAGCTACGAATAACTCTTTGAGGTTCTGGGTGCTAGTGACAATAACCCATCCCTCCATCTACACCATAGCCAATGAAGATGCATTTTTGTGACTTGGGATCCAACTTCTTTCTAAGATCTTTAGGAACATGTGAAAATGATTCACGCCCAAACACACATAATATGTCATAAAAATGAGGCTTTTTTGAGATTTCGGGTGCTAAAAACTATAACCCATCTCTCCATCTGCACCATAGCCAATGAAGATGCATTGCGTGACTTGGGATCCAGCTTCTTTCTAAGCTCTTTAGGCACATGTGAAAATGCCTCACACCCAAACACACGTAATATGTCATAATTAGCCTTCTTGCCGGTCTACATCTTCTACAGAATTTTGTAACTCAATGTGTAGTAGGCGACCTATTAATTATACGCATTGCTGTCATAACAACCTCTCCCCAAAACTCTTGAGGTAAATTTGCCATAGATAGTATGGAAGTGACCCCCTCTTGAATAATTATATTCTTTCACTCAATAACTCCATTCTAAGCACGTGTGTATGAAGTAGTAAATTGTGTTCTAATGCCTCGTTTGCTACAGAAGTCCTTAGACTCAATGGAGACATATTCCTCCCCATTATCAGTGCACAAAGCCTTCAAATTCTTGCCTGACTTGGTCTCAACCATAGCTAGGAACTTTTGGAAGACACTAAAGACTTCATCTTTCCTCTTCAAGAGGTAGACCCACACCTTTCAAGTGGAGTCATCTATGAAAGTCAAGAAATATACTGCTCCCCCTAGAGACTTATGCAGCATAGGCTTCATAGATCACTATGAACCAAACCTAGAGGATTTCCTAACTCTTTATCCAATGGCAATGAGGTAAGCCTAGTTTGTTTCCCGTATATGCAATGCTCACACAAACTAAAATTGGAATAGTTGAACACATGGATATAGCCAAAATGTTGTAACTGATTCATTCCCTTCTGTTGACTCATATGACCAAGCTGGCTATGCCACAACTTAGTAGAAGGCAACTTGGCTACATAGATAGAATTCTCTTTCACAATAGAGACATACAAAGTACAATGAGCTAGACTTTTGGCCTTTCAAAATGAAAATTTACTTGCAAATCATGTAGGAACCATTGCCAAAAATTGTAGTATAGCAGAGATTATCCGACTATCTTGCCGACACCAAGCTCTTAGTTAGCTTTGGCACATGTTCTACACCTTGCATCATGAACTCAGTACCATTATGCATACACAGCTTCACATCGCCAATGTCACATATTTCAAGCTGATGAGAATCACCTAGCTTAACCAAACCATGTGTAGAAGCATAACAAGAGAACCACTCCTTGTGAGGATAACATGAAAACTGGCACCTAAGTCAATGATCCAATTCTACGCATAACATTCATCAAGAGCTAATAATGCCTCACGACTCAAATCTAAAGTGAAAACTAGTACATTTGATGTTTGTGGTAGGTCAGGAACAATATCAACATGTGGAGACTCAACAACATTGAGCTCCACTATCTTCACACTACTCTTAGGAGGTGCAAGACTTACGACAATGGCTTGACCCTTTTCTCTTTGCAATAAATGGCAATCTTTCTTCATGTGGCCTTTCTTATGACAATGGTAGCATTCAATGTGTCTCATATCATGTCCACTACTCTTGCTACATGTATTATTGCGATCATGAGAACGAATGATGATTGGGACTACAAATTCTTTGCCATTGATGATTTTTTGGCTACTTCCACTAGCCATATATGCATCACCATCGCCACTAGTGTCAAGAGACTGACGTCAAATATCTTTCATGAGCAAAGAACTAGTAACATCACTAAAAACAAGATTGCTTTGAGGGGCATAGTTACTAATGACATTGTAAAAAGTATCCCATGACACAGGCAAAGAGAATAGCAAGAAAATGTCTTTCATTTCATCATTGAAATTCAGCCCTTAAGATGTCCATTGCCTAAACACACTATTGAACTCATTTAAGTGGGAACTGACACTGCTACCTTCTTTCACATTCAAGCACATAAGCTTCTTCACCAAAAGTTGAGCATAATGACTCGCATGATTCCTTTGCAATAGTCTTGTCCATAATTGTAAAGAAAATGGACTCGCCAAGGTGTAGACGAATGGTCGCCATAGCACAAGCATAAAGTTCCTCACACTCATCACCTGTGTAAACACCCTCTTTATGATATTTCAATGGCATTGCAAGGCCCTTATTGACCAAGGCATCAAGAATACGCTTCTTCCATCTTGTGAAGTTTGTGCCATCAAACTTCTTACTATAGTACTCTTCTTTCTCAAAAGTTCTAGCCATGATGGACAAGAGCAAATGCAAGAGAGTGAGACTAGGAATAAAGAGTGCAATATGTAAACTAGAGGCCTTGCGAAAAAATCTGGTAGAGTCTCCTCTGTACAGGGAAAAAAATTTCAACCCAAATAGGGAAAAAATCAATGCATAAAATATCAAGAGTGCTCTTTGGGCAGAAATTGGCATATACTACTCAAAGAAACTAGCATATACTACTCAAAGAAATTGTCGAGCGACTGCCAACTTGGCATTGAAGCACCTACACCCATCTATACATATCTCATGATGAGGCCACGAATGGGGATCTCCAACAACCTAATCCACTTCACACTGGTTAATCCGACACCCAGTTCTCGGCTTCAAAAAACCTCATGCAACAACCCTCACAAAAGGTTATGCACACACAACAAGCCATAGTCTCAAAAAGGGCTCTTCCAAAACCGAGTCTTAGAAATAGCGAGGACTGCCAAAACAAGAAAAAATCGACTCCACAACGATGTACAATGGCAATATCCACAACACAACGTACATCCAAAACATGAAACTCACTACAAAACTATGAAACATGTGCTCAAATAGGTGCTAATGAGTATGTGAGCAAAAGCACAAAACCAACTCCCTACGAGGAGTGAAATGCTCTCAACAGAGCACAAGCACTCTCAAATGCTAGTAATGCATAAACCATATGCATCCAAAACTCCTAGTGGAACTTCTTGTATATGGCACTGTACATTGGTGTTTTATCCCACAATTAGCCAAAAATGCATTAAACTCATGAGACATATACTCCCTATTTCGATCTGAAGGGAGGGTGCCCATAGTACATTAAGAGACATTATTAGCTATAGCCAAAAATTTCTTGAAGCACATGAACACTTCAAACTTAGATTTAAGTGGATACACCCATGCATGCTTGGAGTAATCATCAATGAAAGTCACGAAGTATAGGTAATTGCCTAAGGATGGGGTTTGAATAGGCCCACAAACATCACTATGCCCAAATTGCAATCCGCACGTAGCCCTTATTGAACCATCCTTTGGAAACTTTGAACACTGCATCTTACCCAAAATACAACCTTCACAAACATGCTTTAAAGATGGTTCAAGAGGTGGCAAAGAAGCAACCATATCAGATTTTTGTAAACACATCAGATTTTTGTAAACACAGCAAACTTGCAAAATTCAAATGCTCAAAACGTGCATGCCAAAGTTTTGCATGTGAAATAGCCTTTGAATTCACAAATTGCATTTGCAATACTCTTTCCACACTTGTCATACAAAGTGAGCTCAAAATTCCAAATGCAAAAGTTTCATCACCAAAATTGAGATAATGAATTCTACATCTGTCATCCACAAATTTGACAACAAGGCCAAGTCTAACAAGTGCACATACAAACAAAAGGTTCTTCTTGATCCCAAGTGCATAAAGTGCATCAACAAATGTAAAAGAACTACCATTCGTAGCAGTCAACACAAACTTTTCAACTCCTTGATCAGATAAGACGCATTGTTGGCACAAATAATCATATTCCCATGATAGAAAGACTCAAGAGAGGTAAACAAGTCACGATGTGAAGTACTGTGCTTTGTAGCATCTCTATCAAAGTACCATACATGTGAATCTGCAACAAGTGACATACATGCATCATGGACAGAAGGATCATAAGTGCACTCTACACTAAATACCCACTCCACATCTACATCAACATCACAATCTCCTTTTAGAGAAGATTCTACAATAGCTTCACTTATAGTGGAACCAGCCTCCTTCTTGGCCTCTTTTGCCTTCAATGAGCCTTCAATTCAGGACTTTGCTTTATCAAGTGATCATTAGCCTTGAAATAATGGCAATGCATCTTCTTCTTGCCCTTTTTATTAAAATTCCTAGACGATGTGTTGCCAACATAAGATTAGAAACATGCGATTTGCTACTCACCAAAGAACCATGAGAAGTGGCTACATTGTTGTTGCCACCTTTTCTTTGATCAACAACAAAAGCCTGTTTAATTGCACACTGTTTAGCCTTGTTCTTTCTTGAAAGTGACTCTTGAAATAGCAATGTGCATAGTGCATCAAACTTGACAGCTTGAGGATTTTCTTGGGTCATTAGTCTCCAAGTGCTAGCAAAAGTCTAGTAAGAATCTGGTAATGCATCAAGAACAGTATGGACAAGTGAACTATCAAAATGACAGTGCCTGTAGAAATGAGTTGCTCCTTTATCTCCTTGATGCCAGCAAGGAATATATCCATGTCATCTTCCTCATGCATAATCTTTGACTCTAACTCTGTATGCATCAATGCAATTTTAGCGTCATTGTGCGACTTGAGTAAAGACGAGCCATAATATCTTAACCCTGTTTTGTTGATTAAGCTGAGGAAATGAGAACGGTAATAGTGCGCTTCACAGATAATGCAATCAATGCATGAGCCTGTGCATCTCTACCATCCCAATGAGACTGCTCAGTCATAGAAAAAATAACTCTAGCAGCAACATAGCAGCCACCAAAACTTGCATCATCCTCAACAAACTCTTATCCATAGAAGATGGATGTACATCAATGCCATGCGCAATATTCCAAACACCCATTTGACACAAGAACATGTTACATAATGTAAGTCCAAATTGGGTAATTATCCCCATCCAGTTTATCTTGAGTACCAAACAACTTGAAAACATCTATATTGTTGTCAACCATGGCGAGTGACTCCACTCGATGTGAAAACTACCCAAAAAGAGGAAAAATGAAGTAGGACCAACATGTGCTAGATAGCACAATTCAAAGAAGATTGTAAGGACCTGTTCTACAAAAAAATGCAATGACAAAAAATTTGCACAAAAGGAAAAAATTGCTTATGCCATACTATCGATAGTGGAAACAAAGGCCAAAATGAGCCCGACTGAAAATTTTAAGCAGACCAAGCTCGTCAAGCGCCCCTAAATTATTTTTTTACCTACTGATTCTCACTAAAGCTCACCCAAATCAGAGAATGTGAGCAAGTAGGTGCTAGCGACTATGCCTGGGAGGATGCAACCTGCTATGATACCAATTGTTGGAATTAGGGCTGTAGGGAAACACACACATCTTGGAGAAGATGAAGAATCTCAAGGCACACAACAAAGAGAATGTTGCTTAGTGCACAATTAAAGAATAAGTTAGTTCGAGAATGATGGGTATATATATATAATGCATGGGAGAAAAAACCACCTAGTGAGGGAAAAAATGCCTCGTCGGTCCTAAGTGTGTTCACACACATCACCACCACATATATTATAACAAGGGATGTAGTTAGACAAGGTGAGGATGGGAGGAAATACAGAGATTAAACATATTTAGAGTGTAAGAGAAGTCTAAAAACAAAGGATAGAGAGTGAAACTTAGAGAGAGAGAGAGAGAGAGGCAAAAGAAAAATAAGGGAGGAAAAGACAATAAAGAGAGAGATTGAAAGGGGATGATTTAAGTGATAGATGGGGAGAGAGTGAGATAAAAAGAGAGGGGGTGAGAGAGATAGAGATGGTGAGAAGAGAAGAGAGAGAGAGAGAGAGAGAGAGAGAGAGAGAGAGAGAGAGAGAGAGAGAGAGAGAGAGAGAGTTTATTTTCATTCTTGCAGGTCAAATTTGTCCTATTGGACCAAAGATACATGTGGTACTATGTGTGGGGTTGATAAGTGGTTCATGATGCTCAAAAATCATGGTGATGAGAATCACAATGGAGAGCCCACATTGTGGCTAGGAGAGAAAAGTGTGTTGGTATACTTCATGGTTGAAGATGTGAGGGAAGCAAGTATGGATGCGAGAAAAAGTTGAGCACTCTAGTAGTATGTGATACTCAAGACTCTTGAACTTGCAGTGTAAATAATGTGCATAGTCAATGGGAGTCTTCTCCACTACCTCAATGCCCCAGAGAGAGAGAGAGAGAGAGAGAGAGAGAGAGAGAGAGAGAGAGAGAGAGAGAGAGAGAGAGAGAGAGAGAGAGAGAGAGAGAGAGAGAGAGAGAGAGAGAGAGAGAGAGATCACAATTTATGTGGTTCACCCAAGTGCGGGTGACATCCTTGAGAAAGCAACCACTCTATGGATTTACACTTCAAAATTGAATTTATTAAAAAGAGATTATAAACCCTTAATGGTAGCCTTTGATTCTCTCCCTAACTTTCACTTCTTCCTCTTCTTTCATGTGTAAAAGAGGCCTCCTTTTATAGATGCAAAGGAGCCTCCATGGACTGCCCTCTCTCATGAGAGGAAACCGTCCATGTGTAAACAATTCCACCTAGAACTCGGCCACTGACTGTTGAACATTGATCACCGGCCATTGAATTTTGGCCATTGGCCATTGACCACCGATCACGAACCACCACAGGCCATTGGCCAGCGACCACCAATGAGCCATTTTTTACTCACTTTTTGACGGCCATCCAACCAAGATATTCCAACGAAGACGAGTGATTTTTCTCATACATGATGGCTTCTTCTCTTAACAGGGGCCTTACAGATGTGTTTCATACAAAAAAATATAAGGAAAAAGCATGCTCTGTACTTAACAATCTCCCACTTGGAGATTGATTTCCACCAAACCTATGGTTGTTGTCCGTTCTAGCTTCTTATCCTTGAATGCCAACTGAAGATGAGGAAAATCTCAACTTCTCCTTGTTAACCACTTTTGCTAACACGTATGTAGGATTCTGTCTTGTGTGTATCTTTTCAAGCTTTAGTTGTCCCTCTTGCAAAAGAGTATGTATAAAGTGATACATAAATTCTATATGCTTTATTAATATAAAGGTTGAATTCTTTGCAAGGTGAATGGAACTTTGACTATCATTGTACAAAACACAATTGTCTTGCTTATTTTCAAGCTCCTCCAAAAATCTGTGAAGACACAAAGTCTCTTTGCTATCCCCTGTAAGATCTATACATTTTGCTTTCATGAGAGATATTGAGATCACTTTATGCAGCTTTGAAGATGAACTCTATATCTGCATCAACTTCTCCTTACGAGAACATGTCAATGCCTCCAAAACATAATTCATTTTGGGTTGTCCATTTTAGATACTTAAGTATTCATTTCACAGTTTTCCAATGTTCTTTACCTTGATTCTCCATGAACCTACTCACAACTCCCACCGCATGTGCAATATATGGCCTTGTCTAGACCATATCCTATATTAGAGAACCTACTCTTATGGCATATGGAACTTTAGACAGATATACTATTTTCTCTTGTGTATTTGGACACATATCTGGCCAAAGGTATAAAAACTAGTTTTTCATTTTACATTGGAAATTTTTCTGGTACCTTTTTTATGTAATCCTCTTGAGATGGTGTTAATGTCTTCTTCAACACGTCCCTTGATATTTTCATACCAAGTATTCATTTTGCCACGCCTAAATCTTTTATTCAAAAATATTTAGACAACTTTCTTTAAGCTCTATTATATCTTGCATGATAGCACTTGCAATTAGTATGTCATCAACATACAACATTAGGACGATAAATTTTCCATCCCCAAATTGCATGTTAGCACTTGCAATAAATATGTCATCAACATACAACATTAGGACGATAAATTTTCCATCCCCCAAATTATTCATGTATACATAGTGATGTGAGTTGCATCATTTGAATCCATGATCTAGCATCCATTGATTGAATTTCAAGTATCACTATCTTCATGCTTTTTTTAAACCATACAAGCTCTTCCTTAACCTGTATACCATTTTCTCCTTACCCTTTTCTTCATACTCCTTTGGTTGAAGCATGTAAATCTCCTCCTCCAATTCACCATGAGAAAACGTCGGGTTTACATCCATTTTCTCAAGATTCAAGTTTTGAGCCACCAAGAGGCTTAAAACAAGCCTAATAGAATTTATTTTTATACCAAGACAAAATATTTCATTAAAATCAATACCTTTCTTTTGAGAAAATCCCTCTACCACAAGCTTAGACTTGTATCTCTTTTTCCCGTGTTCTTCCTCTTTCAACTTGTACACCTATTTATTATGTAGTTCCTATTTACCTTTAGGCAAATCAACCAATTTTCGTGTTTGATTTTGATGCAATGAGTCTATCTCTACTTGCATGTTCTTCATCTCTCCTCTTTTAATTCATGGTGTGTGGCTTCTTTATACGACTCTCGCTCTCTAGAATCTAAGACTAAGAGATGATTGAAGAAGGAATGAACCTCTCTATAGATCTATTAGCTCTCGTAGATCTTTAGGGTATAGATTGAGGTTCCTCATCTCATTGGCATTGTTGCAAGTTCTTATTACTTGCACTCTTTGAGTCTTCATTGTCCTCAAGATCCATGTACTCATCACTTGTATTCTTTATTTGTTTTCTTTCCAAGTAATCTTTCTACATATTATGTTCGTTGAAAATAACATCCCTACTCTTAAAGATTTTAAGAGTAGGGATCCTATAGGCTATACCCAAAGTTTATTTCTCCATAACCAATGAAGAAATATTTCTTGGACTTTGCATCTAGCTTAGACCTTAGACTTCTATCTATGTGCATGAAGGCTTCACATCCAAATAATTTGAGAAATGCATAGTTCACCTTTTTACATATCTAGGCCTCTTCTGGAATTCCTCCATCCAATGTTGTTGAGGGTGACTGATTTATCAAGACAAATGCACTTACAACTTTTGCCCAAATCTTAAATGGTAGACCTGCATATAGGCTCATGCTTCTTGCTCCTTCCATGATTATCATGTTCATCCTTTCTGAATCTCCATTTTGTTGAGGTGTCCTTTGGATTATCTTGTACCTTTGAGTGCCATTGCTAGCACAAAAGCATTCAAATGCTTGATTGTAATACTCTCCTCCATTGTCAAATCTAAGGCATTTTAGCTTAGTACCTTCTTCATTTTTCACAAAGGCTTTCCACCTTTGATATATAGAAAACGTATCGGACTTATTTTTCATCGGATAAACCTATATCTTTCTAGTTGCATCATCTGTATTACATAATACAATAAACCACGAAGGGATGGTGTACTAGCAGGACCCCATATATTAGAATGAACCAATTTAAGATTTTTACTTTTCTTTTTATTTCCTACTTTAAGGAATTTGACCCTCCTTTTCTTTCCAAAAACATAGTCTTTATAGAATTCAAAGTCTACTTCCTTCAAACCTGGTAACCTGGTAGAAGTTTCATTGACTGAAGGATTTGTATTCCTTTGGTACTCATGCACCCAAGTTGATAGTGCCATACCACACCATCAACTTATGTAGATGTTGTGAAAATGGAAGGTTGTGCACTGATTGTACACAAGTAGAGTGTACCCACCTTGTCTTCCTTTGCAACTACCAAAGATCCTTTCAAGAGCTTCCATTGTTTGTTTTTTAATACAATGTTGTGGCCTTCATCATCCAATTGATCTATTGAGATTTAAGTTTCAACAAAGAGAGGAAATATGCTTAACATGTTTAAGCTTCCATTGATTTCAATTTTCAATTTTGATAAAAATTGTACCTTTGCCTACAATTTCACAAGTTTCATCATCTCCCAAGTACATATATCCAAAATTACCTTTGGTGTAGTCCTAAAAATAATTCTTGTGGGGTGTTGCATGGAATGAATCTCCATAGTCTACTACCCAAGAATTGGACACATTGTCCAGTGAAAGAGTTCGAGTATCGTGCTTTACTTTATCTGCCACATGGGCCTCTAATGTTGGCTTGCTATCTTGAGACTCCAACTCTTTCTTCTTTGTGAACCAGTTATCCAAATCAACATGACCCTTCTTGCCAAAATTCCAACACTCATGATTTGCTTCTCCCTAAGCGATCATGACTTTTTTGGTTCTTGAATCTCTCTTTTGGTCTTCCTCTTGTTTCTACTAACAAAGCAGCACTTGGTATTTCACATGTGCTCTTCTTTTGAATTTCCTTGCTTAAGACATTACCCCACAATATCAAACCTGAGAGTACCAAAGATTGAACTACTTATGACCATCACAAGACTGTCCCAACTATCCGGCAAAGAGGATAGTATTATGAGAGCTCAAAGTCAGCTTCGATCGGTGAAGTTCAACTTTGATGATGAAGTAATGTTGGTGTTGAATTCATTCAAGTTTTTTGCAACCAAACAACTCTCTGTCATTTTCAAATTCAACAATTGTTCAATGAGAAATACCTTATTTGATGCAGGTGGTTTCTTGTAGAAGCCACCAAGTGACTTCGTCAAGTTCTTTGTGGTCTTAATCTTTGAAATGTTAAATGCCAACGTTGACGATAACCAACATCGGATTTTTTTGAACACATTTTGATCAAAAAAATTATAGGATTCATCTATCATTGTTGTGGGATTCTTTGCAAGACCTCCTAATGACAAACATAGATCCTTTTGGTAGAGATAGGTTTTGATCTTCATCTATCAATGTTGGTAGTTCTTGACGTTGAGGTTCTTAATCTTGAACTTACCCTCTTTTGAAATTACTCCCACTCAATTCAAGGAATAATTTCATTTAGATATTTTAGTTATTGATAACCTCACTCTGATACCAATTGTTAGGATTAATGAAGACTAAATAGCAATTAGAGTGGTAAACTTAATGGAGATAAATAATTTGCACACAAGAGATATAATATGGGGGGGGGGGGGGGGGGAGAGAGAGAGAGAGAGAGAGAGAGAGAGAGAGAGATACGTGGTTCACTCAAGTGTGGGCTACCTCCATAGAAAAGTAGCCACTCTATCATTTTACAATTCAGACTTGAACTAATTACAAAGAGCTTATGAGTCCTTAATGGTAGCCTTTGATTCTCTCCCTAACTTGCAATTTTTCCTCTCCCTTCATGTGTAAAAGAGGCCTTCTTTTATAGATGCAAAGGAGCCTCCATGGACTACCCTCTCATGAGAGGTAATGTGAGATCCCCAACTAGAAGATTGGGGCGACTTGATAGTCGGACTTGCTTTATTCTCAAGTTCCATTGACAATGGGCCTACTCCAATTCAATGAAGCAAAGATACAGCAACAAAAGAGAGAAGTTCCTCTATCCATGGCGATCGTGGTCGTAAGGTTCATACACCACAAGTCAGGTTGATAATGTAAGCATTCTAATGGGAGCTATTTCCTATATCATCAAGATAAATTCTCATTGCCATATTTAGATAAAAACCACCTTTTTTCCAAGTTGAAGAGGCACAACTGCCATTCATAAGTCCAAAATGTGATATGAGACTTATTCTTAGCTAACTAGTAGTTTTGTGAAAAGTACTCAACTAATCAGGTCCACCTGTGCGTAGACATAGTTATGTTTGGATACTAGTCTCCCACTTTTCACACCGCACTCACCTATTCTTCTTGTTTTCTAATTACTACCACATTGTTTTACATGTACAAACAGGGTTCCTTTATTAATTTTGGGCACAGGTTTTTCATACAACTCTTCAAGCATCTCCCAAACCATTCTTTCTGAGACAAGGCCTAATGAAGGCAGTCCTATATTTCAACAAAAAAGAATCATTTTATTTTATTATGAGTTTTCCGCTACTCGTGGAATTTCTCTCTCTAACCAATAGTGCCTTTGCAAAGGATTTATTTAATTGCTAACCGAAAAATGTGCAAACTTTTCCAATCGCTAACCACAGGGGGGCATCTCGCTAATGGTAAGGCATCTTACTAGCCATAAGGGACAAAAAGAAAACTGATAACCTCATCTTATTCTCCGCTAACCTCGAGATCCACTAGAAACAAGGATATTCTTTTGATAATTTTTCTCTTTAAGTGATTTTTTAAATATGATCCACTAACTCCTAATATCAAACGATAACAATAAGAGGGTGGTTCCACTGCAAATGCTGGTTCCACTACAAATGCAGCCATTGTTGAGTCTTCTGTGAAAGGAGACTGTGTTGCTGATGTTGATGCAGAATGGGCGTTTAGCGCAGAGTGCACTTACAATCCTGCTGTCCATGATGCATGCTTGTCAGTTGCCGCAAATTCACATGTGTGGTATTTTGACAGTGGTGCTACAAAGCACATTACCTCACATCGTGAATTGTTTACCTCTCTCGAGTCTGTCCCTCATGGGAATTCAGTCACTTGTGCCAACGACGCCTCTTATCCAGTTCAGGGAGTTGGAAAGATTGTGCTCACTGCTGCTAATGGAAATTCCTTCACACTTGTTGATGCACTTTATGTACCTGGGATCAAGAAGAATCTCTT
The DNA here is from genome assembly GCF_014529385.1 of Adiantum capillus-veneris. Taxonomy (NCBI): domain Eukaryota; kingdom Viridiplantae; phylum Streptophyta; class Polypodiopsida; order Polypodiales; family Pteridaceae; genus Adiantum; species Adiantum capillus-veneris. The sequence goes on along the minus strand of NC_140944.1, from coordinate 61,164,518 downwards.
GTCTATATCTGCACTTGCTAGACTTGGACTTGTAGTCAAATTTGTGGATGACAGATGTACAGTTCATGATCTCACTTTTGGTGATGAAATTGTTGCATCTGGGCTTTTGTGCCGTGGGCTGTATAAGCCAGTTTGCTGCGTTTGCAGAAATCTGACATGGTTGCTTCTTTGCCACCTCTTGAAGCACCTGTCAAACATGTTTGTGAAGGCTGTATTTTGGGTAAGATGCAGCGTTCTAAGTTTCCAAAGCATGGTTCAATTCGGGCCACATGCAGGTTGCAGCTTGTGCATAGTGATGTTTGTGGGCCCATGCAAACTCCGTCCTTGGGCAATTACCTGTAATTCGTGACTTTCATTGATGACTACTCCAGGCATGCATGGGTATTTCCGCTTAAAGCGAAGTCCAAAGTTTTTATGTGCTTCAAACAATTTCTGGCTATGGCGTAAAATGTCTCGAAATGTACTATGGGCACCCTCCGTTCCGATCGAGGGGGGGAGTATATGTCTCATGAATTTAATGCATTTATGGCTAGTCGTGGGATGAAACACCAATGTACAGTGCCTTATACACCTCAGCAAAATGGTGTTGCTGAGAGGAAAAACAGGTCACTGACGGAAATGGCACGATGTATGGTCAAAAGTCAAGCTTTACCGCATTCTTTTTGGCTTGAGGCCATTATGTGTGCCACTTATGTACTTAACAGGTGTCTTATGAAAGCTTTGCAGTCTATTACTCCATATGAAGCATGGCATGATAGAAAGCCTTCTATTGAGCACATGCATGTTTTTGGTTGTTTGGCATATGCTTTGGTGCCACAAGTGTAGCGCAGAAAATTGGATGATAAGGCTGTCAAATGTATTTTTGTTGGTTATAGTGCTGAAAGCAAAGGTTACAGGTTGTATCATCCGCAAACAAAACGTATTCTGGTTTCTCGGGATGTAGTGTTTGTGGAAGATTCTGTTCAGCCCTTGCTGTCATGTACTAGAGACAGTAATGTAAGCTCACAGGACATTTATGACACTTTGTTGCCTCTTTTTAGTGGTGGAAATACGAATGTAAGTTCCAATGAGGAAAATGTACAACCTATGGGGGTTTCTAAAAATGTTCTAGATCAGCCTATTACTAATGCAGATGTACATGATGTACTTGATGAGGAAAGGGTTGAAAATGAGCAGGCTAGAGGTATGCCAAAATGGCTGGTGCACACTTTGCGTGACAGTAAATTGGATGCACCTTTATCTAGTCGTATTCCTCCAGGCTCTCGCCATGCATCTTATGCATTAGATTGTTATGCTTTGGCTGTGTCTAGCTTACATGATGTTGAGGAGCCTCTGACTTTTGATGAAGCACAAAATTCAGAAAATAGGATGGCTGCCATGCAATCAGAATATGATGCACTTATAGAAAATGACACATGGACTTTATGTGATTTGCCTCCTGGCAAAAAGGCCATTGGTACGAAGTGGGTTTACAAGTTGAAACGCAAACCGGATGGTGAGATCGATCGCCATAAGGCTCGACTTGTTGCAAAGGGTTATGCACAACAAAAAGGCATAGATTATGAAGAGACTTTTGCTCCCACTTGTCATATGACTACTGTGCGTTTTCTATGTGCATTGGCAGCTCATTTTGGTTGGGATGTACATCAATCAGACATTGTTACTGCTTTCTTGAATGGTGACATATTTGAGGAAGTTTATGTAACGCAGCCTCGCGGTTTTGTCATAAAAGGACAAGAGGACAAAGTGTGCAAATGTAACAAGGCTTTGTATGGGTTGAAGCAATCTCCTCGTGCTTGGTATGAGAAAGCTGACACTCATTTGTTCAAACAAGGCTTTCGTAATAGTCCAACAGAAAGCACATTGTATGTAAAGCGTGAGGGTGATGTACTTCTCATTGTGGTTCTTTATGTTGATGATTTGCTGATCACTGGACCAAATGAGAGACATATTGCTGAAATTAAGGCTGATTTGAATGCTACTTTCAAGATGAAAGATTTGGGGCTGTTGCATCATTAATTGAGTATACAGTTTAAGCAATGTGATGATGGTATTGCCTTGTTTCAGAAAATTTACATAGAGACATTGCTATGTAAGTTTGGACTTGAGGATTGCAAACCTATTCCCACTCCCATGGAAACAGGTTTGAAGTTGAGTCTACATGATGCTGGTGATCCTGCTGATGTCACTCTTTACCAAACTGTTGTTGGCTGCCTCATTTATGTATGCAACACGAGGCCGGATATTCAGTTTGCACTCTCACAGGTCATCAAATTTATGCATAGCCCAGGGTCTAAGCATTGGCAGGCTGTAAAGAGGATTTTCCGCTACCTTAGTGGCACTTTACATCTTGGCTTGTTTTATCCCAAGGGGGGATCATTGCCGCCAGACTTACATGCTTTTTCGGACTCAAATTGGACTGGTTGTTTTGACACGCGAGTGTCCACAAGTGGTTTTTGTTTCATGCTTGGCAGTTCATGTATATCATGGTTGAGCAAGAAGAAACCTACTGTGGCCACTTTGAGTTGTGAGGCTGAGTACAGGGCAGTCTTCACAGCTACGGTTGAGTGTGTATGGCTCAGAAGCCTTATGGTTGATTTGGGTGTTGGACAGGACACTGCCAACACTATCTACACTGACAGTCAGAGCACATTGGCAGTTGCGAGGAACCCAGTTTTTCATGCTTGCCAACACAGGACAACCTTGCAGATCTTTTCACAAAGGCATTGTCTCGTGAGAAGCTTGAAGCTTTCCGCAAAGCTTTGGGTTTACTCCCCTTTCTGGACTGATCCTGTCCTCAGGGCATGGCACTTCCCTTTACTCATGTGCCAGCTCTCGTTCACCGCATCACTCCAGGGGGGATTTGTTACCATATACATGTGGTAGTGATGTGTGTGAACACACTAGGACCGCCGGGGTATTTTTTCCCTCTTTAGGAGGTTTTTTCCCCCGTGCATTGTATATACGCCCATCACTCTAGGGTTATCTATCTTTCCATTGCACACTAAGAAACACACTCTCTATTGTGTGCCTTGAGCTTCCTTCGTCTTCTCCAAGCTGTGTGTGTTTCTCTGTAACCCTAATTCCAACAGCAGTAAACATTCCAGAAAAGTAGGATTAATAAACAATCCATCACCGCAACCGCTAAGTTCTTCTAAGGAAGAGGATGACTCAGAAACTAGTTGCCATGATCTGGATGACTTCACTTCCAGTGATGCCAACGATGAAAGTTACAAAGCCTCGCCAAACTCGGAGTTGGATTCAGAAGCTACCTCTAAATTGGATGCTTCCAAAGAAACAAATGTGAAAGCAGCAGGTAAGAAGAAATGCAATCATCAAATCATCAGTCATGAGGTCTGTTGGCCAGGTCTGTTGGCCGGCTACATCTAAAAATCGCACACCATTCTCTTTAGTTGTTTATCTACATCCGCTGTCAGGAGTTTTTTGGAGCAAGGCATTGCGCATATGTACATACGCATGCATGGTGCATCAAATAAAGGATTGTCCATTTTCCAGAGCTAGGTGGTTACGTGGGGCCCACAGGTGTACAGGTAGGACAACATGTACATAGTGCATCGATTTTCAATATCACCAGTACCAGTGTGTTTTTTCTATAATAATGAGGAGTTGGTAGCACGTAAAACTTCTCGAGGAAGCTATTTGCGGGCCGACGACATGAGGTAAGCAAGTGCGTCAGATGGCATCTAGTGGCGTCAGGAGGCCGAATGGGGTCAATATTTGCACGTGGATAAGTACGGACACAATGTGGGTGTTTTCTTGTGATAATCGTGCAAAAAGGTCATCATGAGGACTATATTTGGGGACCACTTTGTTAAGTATGGAGCCTGATTTACCCTTGTAATTTTCTGTGGTAAAAGCGCACATTTGTAAGGCCCCCATTATGAGGAGAAGCCATCGTGCGTGAAGGAAAATCACTCACCGGAAACCAAAATTTTCACGGACAAGAATCAGGGGCAACTTTAAAGGCCTCGGGGGCGGAGGCCCCCGAGACTTTTTTTTCCGCCGGAATATTATGGCCGGACGGTGGCCGGAAAGTGGTCGGAAAACAACCGGTCGGTTGGCCAGTGGCCGGTAGTCAATGGCCGATGGCCGGTGGTCGGAAGTCAATGGCCGGTGGCCGATGGTCAGAAGTAAATGGCCGGTGGCCGGTGGCCGAATTCAATGGCCGGTGGCCGAATTCAAAAGCGGACTTGTCTTCTCAAGGGCGGCCACACATGGGATTGGAGGGTCCGATTTGGACTTATTCGCACAAGGGCGGCTACACATGGCTGTCTCTCATAAGAGAGGGCAGCCCTTTTGGCCTATAAAAGGAGGCCATTTCTACACACATTTCATAGTGTGAAGTTGATGCAACAAGGTGAGTGTGAGGTGGTGAGAGTGAAGCAAGGCGGGAGCTCCATTAAGGGTATAATCCCTTTGTAAACTACTTCTTGTTTTGAAGTACTAAAGCCATTGAGTGGCTGCTTTCCTGTGGACGTAACCCACATTGGGTGAACCACGTATATTGTGTGTACTCTCTCTCTCTCTCTACTCTATAATCTCGTGTATATAAATCTGTCTCTCTCCATTAAGTAATCTACTCAATTATCTATTTAGCTACGTCTTATTTCCTAACAACTGGTATCAGAGCAAGGTTTGCTCGTAGCTAAATTATCTCAAGGAAAGGATTCCTTGAATTGAGTGGGAGTTATGGCGGAGGAAGGGAAGCTCAAGATTGAGAAGTTCAACGGCAAAAACTACCAACATTGGAAGATGCAGATTGAAGACTATCTCTACCAGAAGGACCTCTATTTGCCACTAGGCGGTCTTGCGAAGAAGCCCGCAACAATGGCAGATGAAGCATGGATTGTCCTTGATCGAAAGGCACTGGGAACAATCCGGTTAAGCTTGGCGTCAACGGTGGCCTTCAATGTTTCGGAGATGAAGACCACGGAGGACTTGATGAAGTCACTTGACGACTTCTACGAGAAACCATCGGCATCCAATAAGGTATTTCTTATGAAGCGCTTGTTCAATCTAAAGATGGCAGAGAATGGTTCAGTTGCAGAACACCTAAATGACTTTAACACAAACATAAGTCAACTTCGATCAGTGAAAATCAATTTCGATGACGAAGTGCGAGCTCTCCTTATACTATCATCTCTACCGGATAGTTGGGACAGCCTTGTGATGGCTGTAAGTAATTCTATCTCTGACACAAATACCCTTAAGTTTGATGATGTTGTGGGTGTTCTCCTAAGCGAGGAAATGCGAAGGAGAAGCACAGGAGAATCATCAAGTGCTGCACTATCAGTGGAAACAAGAGGAAGGCCTAAGGAGAGGTTCAAAAACCAAAAGGGTCGTGATCGCTCAAGGTGGAGCAAGTCACGCACAAAGTCAGTTCTTGAATGTTGGAACTGCGGCAAGAAGGGCCACGTCAAGAAGGATTGCTGGTCCAAGAAGAAGAAGGAGACAGAGTTTCAAGAAAACAAGCCAACATCGGAGGCCAATGTGGCAGGTAAAGTAGAGCAAGATGCTCTAATTCTCTCATTAGACAATGTGTCTAATTCCTGGATAGTAGATTCCGGGGCTTCATTCCATGCGACACCACACAAGCAACATTTCCAAGACTACACCAAAGGTAATTTTGGGTATGTATACTTGGGAGATGATGAAGCTTGTGAGATTGTCGGCAAAGGTACAGTTTCTGTCAAAACTGCTAACGGAAATGAATGGAAGCTTAAAGATGTTAGGCATGTTCCTTCTCTTCGCAAAAATTTGATCTCTACAGGACAATTGGACGATGAAGGTCACAACATTGCATTCGGAAACAAACGGTGGAAGATCTCAAAGGGATCTTTGGTGGTTGCCAAGGGTGAAAAAGTCTGTACACTTTACTTGTGTACTGTTAGCACGCAACCTTCAGCTTGTGCAGCAACTACAGAAGTTGACAGTGCGGTGTGGCACTACCGACTTGGGCATATGAGTGCCAAAGGAATGCGAATCCTTCAAACAAAGAAGCTTCTACCAGGTTTGAAAGAAGTGGACTTAGAGTTCTGTGAAGATTGCGTTTATGGTAAACAAAAGAGGGTAAAATTTCAAAAATCAGGAAATGAAAGAAAAAATAAAAAACTTGAGTTGGTTCATTCTGATGTTTGGGGTCCTGCAAGTACACCATCACTTGGTGGCTCATTGTACTATGTAACATTCATAGACGATGCGACTAGAAAAACATGGGTTTATGTCATGAAGAATAAATCCGATGTATTTTCCATATTTCAAAGGTGGAAAGCCTTTGTGGAGAATGAAACAGGTACCAAGGTTAAATGCCTCAGATCCGACAATGGAGGCGAATATTGCAGCCAAGCTTTTGAAAGCTTTTGTGTTAGCAATGGCATTCGGAGGCAAAGGACAACCCCAAGGACACCTCAACAAAATGGGATTTCAGAAAGGATGAACAGGACAATCATGGAATGAGCACGAAGCATGCGGCTACATACAGGCCTACCGCTTGAGCTTTGGGTGGAAGCTGTAAGTACGTCTGTGTACTTAATCAATCGGTCACCCTCAACGGCATTGGATGGGGGAGTTCCAAAAGAGGCATGGACAGGTAAACCGGTGAACTATGCATTTCTCAAAGTGTTTGGGTGTGAGGCTTTCATGCACATAGATAGAAGCCTAAGATCAAAGTTAGATGCAAAGTCCAAAAAGTGTTTCTTCATTGGCTATGGAGAAGGAGACTTTGGGTATCGCCTATGGAATCCTGAAGATGGTAAAATCTTAAGGAGTAGGGATGTAATTTTTAACGAACAAAATATGTACAAAGATTACTTGGAAAGAAAACAAACAAAAGAAACAGGTGATGAGTACATGGAGCTTGAGGACGGTGAAGACTCAAGGACTGCAAACGGTGACAATGTGCAACAACGTCAACCAAATGAGGAGCCTCAACCTATTCCCCAAAGATCTACAAGAGCAAGTAGACCTCCAGAAAGGTTTGTTCCTTCCTTCAACCATCTCTTGATCTCAGATTTTGGAGAGCCGGAATCATATGAAGAAGCTATGCAACATGAGTCCAAAGAAGAATGGACGAAGAGCAAGCAAGTGGAGATGGACTCACTACATCGCAACCAAACATGGGAGTTGGTTGAGTTGCCTAAAGGTAAGCGGGCACTTCAAAACAAATGGGTGTACAAGCTAAAGGAAGAAGAAGGTGGGAAGAAAAGGTACAAGTCTAGGCTTGTGGTAAAAGGTTTTTCTCAAAAGAAAGGTATTGACTTCAATGAAATATTTTCTCCTGTTGTAAAAATGAACTCAATTAGGCTTGTCTTAAGCCTTGTGGCTGCTCATGATCTAAATCTCGAGCAAATGGATGTAATACGGCATTCCCTGACGGTGACTTAGAGGAGGAAATCTACATGCTTCAACCAAAGGGGTATGAAGTAAAAGGTAAGGAGAAAATGGTTTGCAGATTAAAGAAGAGCTTATATGGTTTAAAGCAAGCATCAAGACAATGGTACTTGAAGTTTGATCGATGGATGTTGGATCATGGATTCACAAGATGCAACTCGGATCACTGCGTCTACACGGAGAATTTGGGAGATGGGAAATTCATCATCCTAATGTTGTATGTTGATGACATGTTGATTGCAAGTGCTAACATGCATGACATCAAAGACCTAAAAGAGGAGCTATCCAAATCTTTTTCAATGAAAGATTTAGGTGCTGCAAAGAGGATACTTGGTATGAAAATATCAAGGGACAGGATGAAGAAGACAATAAAGCTATCTCAAGAAGATTACATCAAGAAGGTACTAGAAAGGTTTGCAATGCAAAATGAAAAACCAGTTTCTACACCTTTGACTGGTCATTTTAAACTAATGAAGGATATGTGTCCAAAGACACAAGAGGAGATAGCCTATATGTCTAAAGTTCCATATGCTGCAGCGGTAGGTTCTCTAATGTATGCTATGGTCTGGACAAGGCCAGACATTGCACATGCAGTGGGAGTTGTGAGTAGGTTCATGGACAACCCAGGTAAAGAGCATTGGTAAGCTGTGAAGTGGATACTTAGGTATCTAAAAGGGACAACAACAAATGCTTTGTATTTTGGAGGAACTGATATTTTTCTAGAAGGGTATGCTGATGCAGATATGGCAGGTGACAAAGATACTCGAAGGAGCACTACTGGCTATGTGTTCACGGTTGGAGGCACAACAGTAAGCTGGGCTTCAAAGCTGCAGAAAGTGGTTTTACTTTCTACCACAGAAGCAGAGTATGTAGCAATGACGGAGGCAAGCAAAGAAATTCTATGGCTTCACAGATTCTTAGAAGAGCTTGGATTCAAACAAGACAATTGTGTCTTGTACAGTGATAGCCAAAGCGCTATCCATCTTGCAAAGAACTCAGTCTTTCATTCAAGGACAAAGCACATTGAGGTGAGATATCACTTCATACGCACTCTTTTGGAAGAGGGACAACTAAAGCTAGGAAAGGTGCATACAAGTGAAAATCCTGCAGACATGTTTACAAAGGTGGTCAACAAGGAGAAGTTGAGCTTTTGCTCATCTTCAATCGGCATTCAAGGATAAGAAGCCAGAATGGAAAGCAGTCACAGGTTTGGTTTGGAGATCAGTCTCCAAGTGGGAGATTGTTAAGTATGGAGCCTGATTTACCCTTGTAATTTTCTGTGGTAAAAGCGCACATTTGTAAGGCCCCCATTATGAGGAGAAGCCATCGTGCGTGAAGGAAAATCACTCACCGGAAACCAAAATTTTCACGGACAAGAATCAGGGGCAACTTTAAAGGCCTTGGGGGCGGAGGCCCCCGAGACTTTTTTTTTCCGCCGGAATATTATGGCCGGACGGCGGCCGGAAAGTGGTCGGAAAACAACCGGTCGGTTGGCCGGTGGCCGGTAGTCAATGGCCGATGGCCAGTGGTCGGAAGTCAATGGCCGGTGGCCGGTGGTCAGAAGTCAATGGCCGGTGGCCGGTGGCCGAATTCAAAAGCGGACTTGTCTTCTCAAGGGCGGCCACACATGGGATTGGAGGGTCCGATTTGGACTTATTCGCACAAGGGCGGCTACACATGGCTGTCTCTCATAAGAGAGGGCAGCCCTTTTGGCCTATAAAAGGAGGCCATTTCTACACACATTTCATAGTGTGAAGTTGATGCAACAAGGTGAGTGTGAGGTGGTGAGAGTGAAGCAAGGCGGGAGCTCCATTAAGGGTATAATCCCTTTGTAAACTACCTCTTGTTTTGAAGTACTAAAGCCATTGAGTGGTTGCTTTCCTGTGGACGTAACCCACATTGGGTGAACCACGTATATCGTGTGTACTCTCTCTCTCTCTCTACTCTATAATCTCGTGTATATAAATCTGTCTCTCTCCATTAAGTAATCTACTCAATTATCTATTTAGCTACGTCTTATTTCCTAACACACTTCACGTGGTTGGGAGATGAATTATTGGAAAAAGTTGAGTGCCAGGTGTGGGGAGGATGCAACAGGGTGACAACTATGCACTACGAGGTCAGTTTCTGGCCTGTTCGGGGTCCGATTGAGGTCAACTAAAAGGCCAAAGGTGCCCAAGTGATAAAATGAAGTGTGGGAACTGAAAAAACTGAGAGGAGACCAGAAAAAATATGGAGAGAAGAGGAGGAACAGCCGCAACTGTGTTTTTGCTATTTTTGGAGCCTGTTTTGGCCATAAACTGCTCATCCGAGGTCGGATTTGAGCACTTTGACATTGTAGACTGGGGTTTTGGGCCGTTCCGGACGCGATGGAACTGTCCATTTTTCCAAATTACTCACTATTTTTTTCTGATTTGGTTGTGTAAGTTTCTCCTATGAGCGAAGCTTCTGCTCCAATTTGTGATTGTATTCAGCATGTTTTACCCATATTGTGTGAGCTATTTGCCCCATTGGTGTTGTCCCAAGCTCAATTGTATCTAAACATCGAAAATTCTCCTCTTTTGAGCTGAGTTTTTTGGGGGTGTCTCTCTCTCTCTCTCTCTCTCTCTCTCTCTCTCTCTCTCTCTCTCTCTCTCTCTCTCTCTCTCTCTCTCTCTCTCTCTCTCTCTCTCTCTCTCTGTGTGTGTGGAGTGGGTAAATGGGTAGTCTCTCTCCTCTCACTCCATAGGTGTGTTCCCTGTCTCGGCCAGGTGGGTTGTGTAAGCCGAGTGGTGCCCCAGTGTGTGTGTGTGTGTGTGTGTGTGTGTGTGTGTGTGTGTGTGTGTGTGTGTGTGTGTGTGTGTGTGTGTGTGTGTGTGTGTGTGTATCATCCCAAGAGTATGTGTCGGGTCATTATAAAGACGTTCTGTGTGTTTCCATCCCGCTCACATTCTTTTGGTGCCCCCATGGAGGATCTTCTTCGAGTACCTTCTGCTTCGAGCTTCAAGCTTCGAGATTACAGGTTACAGGGACAGGTACAGGTATAGGTGATTCACACATGTATAGGTAGCTAGAGTAGAGTGATACACTGGCAAGTGGGAGTCACTTGCAGTTGCCATGGGTATGCATCATTTGGCGCCTGTTTGAGCACATTGTCTATTGGTATTGTAGTTACTTGTGGACACTGCCATTGTACGCCTTTGTGGAGCTATACTTGGTTTTATTTGGCAGTCCCAGCCATTTCTGAGACTTGGTCTGGAAGATAGTCATTTTTGAGACTTGACTATATGAGATTTTCATAAGCCTTCATGAGAGGGTCGATAGCATGAGGTTTTATTGAGCTGGGGGATTCTCAAATGTGAGATCCTCCTTTTGGTGATACAGGTGGCTGGAGCACCCTTTTCGTGACCTCGCCATAGGCTATGTACTAGTGATTCCTACTTGATGCTCGGGTTCTATTGTTGGCAGTGTATGCATACATATACGGTCTATATTTTGGGTTCTTACTGCTCTACTTCTAGGGAAACTCTGCCAAAATTTTTCCAAGTTGTGATGATTGGTTTTTTGGTCTTTTAAGCCATTTATGCTGTTATGCTGCTGAAATTTTGGCAAAATCAGAGGATAAGACAGGTGTGCTTTCTTGGGAGCTGCATGGTTGATTTTAATGGATGATCAAAATGGGCCTCAATTCACTCCTTTTCATTTAACTCAAAGAATCCAAATAAATGTTCATGTGTCCAGGAAGATTTTTTTCCAGCAGCACATAGTCTTTATGTTCGGGCCAAGAAGATTAAGAGAGATACTGGAATGTCCTTTGCTTGTTGTGATTCCGATGATTAACTATGAAAACTCATTTGATGTGCATGTTTGTCCTTATCTAAAGTTGAGCTCCATTGAAGTTTTTGGGGATTGGGGTCGGTAAAAAGTTTGGGTTCTTGCCCGTGTGTTCGAAGGGGTTCTCAAATCATCGTAACTTGGGTAGCCATGGCTTTCTCTTATCCGGAGTTTCATGGAAGAAGTGATGAAGATGTGAAAGATTTTTTGGAAAAGATGGAGGTTGCCTGCATTAGCAACCAGATTCATGACCCGGCGCAGATGTTACTTCTTCTCCAAATTTTTTTGAAGAGTGACGCACGAGTTTGGTCCAAAGCATTTGAAGAGGAGTTGCGTGTGGCTGATCCACTTGTAAGATTGAGTTGGGACAATCTAAGGCATGGATTGGAAGTGGAGTTTGTGAAGATAGAAGATCGTGACAAAGTGTGGCAAGAAGTACAAGGTTTGGTAAAGAAGGAAGGTAAGCCAGTAGATGCGTACATACGTAAGTTTTCATTTGAATGGGAGAGGATGTGCAAGGCCTTAGCACCACAAGTACCCCTGCCTGACATGATGAAGAAGGACGGGTTCTTGGCTGGTCTTTGGGAGAATATACGTTGGAGAATGGAGCTAAAGAAGCCTAGAACATATGAAGATGCATTGGAGGTGGCAAGGAACAAAGAGTGGAAGCTGAGGAAAATGAGCCAGCTAGGAGTAGAGTCTTTGCCCATGAGGTCTGAATTTCAGCCTAGGGATTCTTTGCAAGGTCACATGCCACGGGTTCATCATGAACCAGTGGTTTTCGTTACTCCTTAAGTTATGCCAACAGTGGTCACTACAGCAGTGCAAGATGATGGGCTAAGGCAAGACATGAGGCAAGTGGTAGATTTAATGAAGAATCTCAGTCTAAACATGTTAGTTCAAGTGGGAAATAATCGAGGTCGAGGGAGGTTTGCAAATCAGCCAGGAGGTGAAGAAAGACCTAGGAATGGTGTTGGACAAAGCAATGGTAGGTTCTGGAGGCAGACGCCCACATGTTATAATTGTGGAGAGTTGGGACACATCAGCCCGCAATGAGATAAGCCACCAAGAATGGGGGGAGACATGTATCCATTGCCAAGACATGTGCTAACTAGGTCAAATGATTATGGCATCGAAATTAAGGGAGAAGAAGGGACCAGTGGATTAACCCAGGAGGAAAAGGGAAAGACAAAAGTGATAAGTGTAGTCACCTTGGAGAAGGCATCAAAGCTAGAGGATACATTAGTGATGCCTATTGGGAAGAGGACCACAAAAGACAAGGAAGGAAGAAGTGCCCCAGGTCCTAGTAAGAAGAAGGGAAAGAGCCATGAAGGTGAGGATGTCAAGGCCAAGAGAAAAAGAAGGGCTCGTCGCAAGTTTCATGTTTCAGATTTTCCACTAGGGGATGGCAATTAAGCTATGAATTGAAGGAGGATCTGACAAGCAAGAAGGCAGATGTTACTTTTGGGCAGCTTATAGAGATGGTGCCTAAGCTAAAGAGACAATGGAAGAGGATGGTTAACCCCATGGAGAAAGAGCCAGAGAGAGGTTCAGTAAAGGTGTTGGCAATGGATGAGCTACCAAACATTTGCCCAATAATAGATGTGTGGCACAAAAGAAAAAATCTGGGACAAGGTTATGTGGATGGTGGAGCTCAAATATGTGTCATAACACACTCATCCGTTGAGAAGATGGTTCTTACAGTGACTGGGGTGTCAGGCTTTTGGATCAGATTGGCAAACCATCAGAAAGCAAAATGTTTGGGTGTTGTAAAGAGCTTAGAAGTGGAGGTGTATGATGCAAAGACAGTGGTTGATTTTCATGTGATGCCAACGGGGTTGGGAGCATATCCTATTATACTGGGTAGACCATGGTTACGTGCAATGGGAGTTGTTCAAGATTGGAGACGTGGTACGATTAGCCTCTATGGAAAGACAGGTGCCAAGAAGCTATACAATATGGACACAAGGAAACGATTGGAGGAGCTTTATGAAGATGAAGATGAGTCTAGTGATGAAGACTTTTCCACAGTGTGACTGATGAGGACAGGGATAGTACTACCATCAGTGATGAGGATGTTGATGTTGCATTTCTTTTGATGGACAAAGGAATCCAGGAGTCTGGTTTAGTTGCATTTGCGAATGAGGTTGAAGATGAAAGTGAAGGGCCTTATGAAGTGATTGAAGGGCTGATGCAAACCAAGGTTGAATCGTCAAAGAAGCAGGAATTGATGACACAAATGATCAGTGGAGACCTCTCAGCTATGGAGAAGAAGATATATTTGCACATGCTGGCTAGTTTTCCTGATTTGTTCATTACTTCATATGAAGAAGTTAGAGGGTTCAAAAGAGAAGAGATGCATATAGAGCTGAAAGCAGGTGCTAAGCCAGTGCGGCAAAGGCTAAGAAGGATGGGTCAAGAGAAAATGGAAGCCTTGCGGGAAGAGGTGGACAAGTTATTGAAGGCAAGGTTCATAGTCCCAGTGGAGACCACAGAATGGGTGAGTCCAGTAGTAGTCAGCCCAAAGAAGGATGGAAAGTGGAGGATTTGTGTAGATTTTAATCCCTTAAATGCAGCCACTAAGAAAAACCCATATCCTCTTCCATTCATCAATCAGATCTTGGATTCAATGGCAGGTTATGAGAGGTACAGTGTGTGTGATGGTTTTTCATGCTATTTTCAATTGAAGATTGCTCTTAAAGACCGAACAAAGACAGCTTTCATTACACCATGGGGTTGTTATTGTTACACGGTATTGCCATTTGGGTTGACAAATGGACCATCTTTCTATCAAGAGAGAGCAAATTGGGTGTTGGAACCATTCATTGATAGTTGTGTTAAAGCTTTTATGGACGACTTTTGTGTCTACAGCACACCATGAGAAGTTGCAGATGGTATTGGCTCGATATGATGAAAGTGAAGGACAACTAAATACAAAGAAATTTCATTTAGCACAGCCAAGGGTGAAGTTATTGGGCCATATGGTGTCAGAAAATGGCATTGAGGCTGATCCAGACAAGGTTAAGTCTAGCATTCTTCTTCCATCACCTACGAGTACAAAGCAATTGGCAACCTTTATACACAAAGTGAAGTACATGGCGTGGTTTATTCCATTGTCTTCGCATCTCCTTTATCCATTACAACAGGTGGCAAAGCATGATCCATTGCAATGGGATGACAAGTGTGAAGAAGTGTTTCAAGAGGTGAAAGAGGTGTTAGGGGGGCTGTCAGCCATGCAGGCTCCTGATTGGGAGAAAGTTTTTTATGTAAATCCATCAGTAGGGGATGATGCCATTGGAGCCATGCTATTTCAAAAGGGGAAGGGTAGCCATTATATGAGGCCAGTGTATTGTGCAAGCCAAGTGAAGTTGGTATAAGAGAGAAAATTCTCGGAAGTAGAGCTAGTGATGGCCAGTGTAATATTTGCTTGTCGACGATTTCGTCATTACTTGCTACCACGATCTTTTGTTTTCTTGACGAGTTATGCCTTTTTGCCACAGTTAATTAATGGCACTAACATGTCAAATGTGGTCAAGAAATGGGTAATTGAGCTGCAAGAGTTCGAGTTCTCTTTTTTAGTGGAAGACAGTACAAGAGCTACCTGATTTGTTGACTTACAAGGAGAATCCCCTTCTTGTTAAGGAAGAGGTGGTGAGAAGAGTAGTTGAAGAAGTGCCACAGATCAACAATGCACATGTTTTGTTCTTTGATGGCTCATACAGGAAGAGCCATGATGCGGCTTCAGGGGGTATAGCACTTTACGATCCAGAGGGGAAGCTAGTATACAAGAGAGGGTTCAAATTGGATGCGCATAGTAATAATGAGGCTGAATATGCTACTTTGGAAGCCGGATTACACATTTGTTTGAAGCATGGGGTTAGAAGGTTGAGCATAAAAGGTGATGCCTTGTTAGTTGTGAAGCAAGTGTTGGGTGTGTGGAAGATCAAGAACACCTCATTGAAGGAAATGTGTTTCAGAATTAAAGGCCTGTTAAAAAAGTTTGAAGCATGGAGCATCAAACACATTGAACGTGCTCTAAATGGAGAGGCACATGAAGCAGCTCAAAGCATGATTGGGGAGTTATTTGTGTTGAGGACCAATTTACCTCTTTACCATGGCCGGGAAAGTTTGGCTCAAGAAGAGGAGTTTTTGCTAACAGGAATCATACCGAAGGACATTCAGAAGTCTAAGAAGTATGGCTTTGTGCGTAGAGCATCCAGGTACAAATTGATTGGTGATGTCTTGTACATGAAAGGGGTTGATCTTGTGTTGAGACGTGTACCTTGGCGGGATGAGCTTTATAGAGTGTTGGAAGAGAATCATGAAGGTGCATGTGGCGGATATTTTGCTCTAAAGGTCACCTTGCATATGATTTTGCAAGAGGGGTATGTATGGCCTAGTTTGCACAAGGATGTTCACCATTGGTGTAGGTCTTGCAATAGGTGTCAAGCATTTGGGAAGAGAGTGTTGAAGCCAGAGCTACAAAAAACCATTATGGCATTTGATGTGTTTGAAAAGTGGGGGATTGATTCAATAGGCTCGCTACCTATCACAAGCAGGGGCAAAAGCTATATTTTGACTGCAGTGGACTATCTCTCTAGATGGGCTATAGCAGTAAAACATATCACTGCAAAGGATGTGGCAAAATTTGTGTACGATGAAATATGTTGCAAGTTTGGGGTGCCACTAGAGCTACTTTTGGATAAGGGGCCAGGATTTAGAGCTAAACTGCTAGACTTTTTATGCGCAAAGATGAAGATTAGGCATCAGCATACCACTTCTTATTACCCGCAGTGTAATGGATTAAATGAAAGATTCAATGGTGAGTTGGTACAAATTCTTTCAAAAGTGATAGAGCACCAAGGAAAGAATTGGGATTTGGAATTGCCTAGTGCATTATGGGCTTACCGTACTTCGGTGAAGACAGGTACAGGGTTTACTCCATTTCATTTGGTATATGGAAAGGAAGCACTATTGCTTGCAGTAAAGATGCTAGAGAAGTTTCTTGGGCCGCCTAGTGATGCATTCAAAGAGAGGCTCTTACAGTTACAAGAGGTTCAGCTGGATCGGATGAGTGCATTGGAACATTATGGGCAGATGCAAGATAAGGATTTAGCAAAGATAAATGAAAAGGTCAAGAGCAAGGGTACCAAGAAGCATGACTTGGTTTTGCACTACAACAGTAAGCTGGACAACATCTTCCAAAAGAAGTTTCAAATTAAGTGGGAAGGCCCTTTCAAAGTAGTGGAGTGTTTTCCGAATGGTACATATCAGCTGGCTAACTTGGATGGGATTCTACATAAGTCAAGGGTAAATGGATTGCGTCTTAAATTGTATCATGCCAGGTTAATGATGGTGGAGCAAGATGAGCTGTCTATGGAGGAAGTAATGTTGGTGAGGGATGAGGAGACATGTGACGCGGCGAGTCTCATATCTCTTTTTGTTATTGCTGATCATGAATGATCTAGCAGGCTCGGGGATGGGCAAATTATGTCAGGATTTTTTTGGAGCAAGGGATTGCGCATATGTACATACCCATGCATGGTGCATCAAATAAAGGATTGCCCATTTTCCAGAGCTAGGTGGTTACGTGTGGCCCACATGTGTACAGGTAGGACAACATGTACATAGTGTATTGATTTTCACTATCACCAGTACCAGTGTGTTTTCTCTATGATAATGAGGATTTGGTAGCACGTAAAACTTCTAGAGTAATCTATCCACGGACCGACGACATGAGGTAAGCAGGTGCGTCAGATGGCATCTAGTGGCGTCAGGAGGCCGAATGGGGTCAATATTTTCATGTGGATAAGTACGGACACAACGTGGGTGTTTTCTCGTGATAATCATGCAAAAATATCATCATGAGGACTATATTTGGGGACCACTTCACGTGGTTGCGAGACGTATTATTGGAAAAAGTTGAGTGCCAGGTGTGCGGAGGATGCAGCAGGGTGACAACTATGCACTGCGAGGTCAGTTTTTGGCTTGTTCGAGGTCCGTTTGAGGTCAACTAAAAGTCCAAAGGTGCCCAAGTGATAAAAAGAAGTGTGGGAACTAAAAAAATTGAGAGAAGACCAGAAAAAAAATGGAGAGAAGAGGAGGAACAGCTGCAACTGTGTTTTTGCTATTTTTGGAGCCTGTTTTGGCCATAAATTGTTCATCCGAGGTCGGATTTGAGCACTTTGACATTGTAGAATGGGGTTTTGGGCCGTTTTGGACGCGATGGTGCTATCCATTTTACCAAATTCCTCATTGATTTCCTGCTGATTTGGTTGTGTAAGTTTCTCCTATGAGCGAAACTTCTGCTCCAATTTGTGATTGTATCTAGCATGTTTTACCTATATTGTGTGAGCTATTTGTCCCATTGGTGTTGGCCCAAGCTCAATTGTATCTAAACATCAGAAATTCTCCTCTTTTGAGCTGATTTTTTTGGGTGTGTGTGTGTCTCTCTCTCTGTGTGGAGTGGGTAAATGGGTAGTCTCTCTCCTCTCACTCCATAGGTGTGTTCTCTGTCTCGGCCAGGTGGGTTGTGTAAGCCGAGTGGTGCCCCATAGTGTGTGTGTGTGTGTATGTATCATCACAAGAGTGTGTGTCAGGTCATTATAGAGGCGTTATGCGTGTTTCCATCCCGCTCACACCGCCTTGACCATCTCTAAGCAAAATCCTCTCCAAGGCCCAGCTACAAACTTTGGGTCTCACAGCACTGGCTGAGGGCAATCTGCCAACTACGGTTCCTATGGAGATGGTACATGATCTTTTGAAGAATTTTCCCAAGGTCAGGGGGCACAAACTCATTGCTACACGGTTAGGCCATGCTATGGGTATGACCACGTTTCCATCTGTGAAGTCTGCTACCCGAACTTTCTCTCAGCTTTCCAAGGATGCCACAATTCAGGCATGTCAGGAGATTCTCAGTACATATCACCCGGATTACGAAAGAAACAAATAGCTCTTGGCAATATTTAGATACTACTTTTTGGCTAGAGATGCCAAAGAAGATAAGGAAAAATGTGAACAGCCCACTACATTATCCCATCGGGATGGCCTTTACTGTTTGATCCACACCCAACCCTGTGGATTTCACCAGATTCTTTTTTCATCGTTACAGTCTAGGGCCAAAAGGTTTCGGGCCCAGGTGAGGTTGGTACAGTTCAGCTTCAAATGTTTTTCAACACCTCTTTTCACGTGGGTCATAAATATGCATGTTACACCTGACGAAGTGGATGAGGATACACGAAGTGTGCAAGGGAAAAGGAAATCTCTAAACATTCAGGCTGATCCTAAAATCACGAAGAAAAAGAAGATCAAAGCAAAGGTGGAAAAAGATACATTAGAATCTCTACTCTCTTTGTCAACATTTGAGAGCCAACAAACTAAGGTAACACATCTTCCGCGGTGCTCTCTGTCTTCCACCCCTCTCTCTACTGGGCCAGTATCTAATTCCAAACCTCACGACAAGTTGGCGGCTTCTCCCTCGAAGACTCCTCTACCTTCTTCCCCAATATTCACCCATACGATGCCAATATATCACTGACTACTGACTCCACCTACAATAACCATCTGAGCTCCCACTCCACCAGTAGTACCTACTACTAGCAAGACAGTTGTGCCACTTGAGAGTCCTCCAGTATCATCTTCAGGGGTGGCTACCTCTACTTCTCTGCTACACCTTTTTGTGGAGAAAATATTACAAGACTCCAGGAATGCTATCACCACCATAGAGCTTGGAGTGGAACAGTTATCTGCCATGCACGAGCGCCACTCTGCCATATACGCAACTATGGAGGGATCTTTGAAGGTCACCAAGAGTGCCATCTCGGATCGGGATGCTACGATTTTTGCACTACAACAAGGTTTGAAAATAAATTCAGACATCATTGAAGACCTTAAAGCACAAGTACAAGGATTTCAAGAAATGCTTCTACATGGAGATAGGTCTACTCACGCTTAGGCTCATGCTCAGGCCCAAGATCAGGCTCCAGTTGGCATAGGGTTTGGATGGACTGGATCCGGGCCACCAATGCATACTGCAGGTCCTTCTCAGCAATTTATGGGGCTCTACACACAGCCTCCAGTTCAATACTATAGTCAACAGTATCCTCAAAGGTTTCAATCATTGCCATTGTCCCACATGCATAGCGTTTCCTACTGCGATAGTGTTTCTAGTGCACACTTCCATGGCTGTGTCACTCGATGTCCTCAGTATGCTACCAGACAGGTGTTACCCTCTGCCCTGCAGAAGGTGGTGGCTCCTTTCACATGTGGCCAGGTTATGGACAGCAGAGCCCAGCGGCCTCTAGTCCAACATCAAAGTTCCACCATTGGTTTGATGGCTCCACCTCCGGAGATTGATCCTTCAGGTGTAGCTCTGGCAACTACCCTTTCTTTGGGATGACTACATGACAGTCTTTTCACCATGGAAGTACAATAGTAATTTATTATTGTAGTTTAAATCTTTTAGCAGTTTCAATTGTCTCTCACCGAGACAGGGAGTGGTTTTGTGGTGGGCTATAGTGTCACGGGCAAGGGACAGCCGTTAGTCACAGTTGGTTGGTTTCACACTGGACGATCGGTGACTTTGACACGTGGCAGGGATACGGGTGGTGGTCCAGTCAACACCATGGCCAGTGCACCACCTCACAGTTCAGAGATAAGCTTAGCTGGAGTGGATGTTTTGCAACCGTTGATGGCTTTTCATGTTTGTGTATATCCGCATGTTGTTTGGGGTTTTTAGCTACTTTTGTGTGGTCAATTATCTAGAGTCCATTATCTTCAGATATACACAACACGTCTGCAATATTCCTACACAGGTTGAGCTTCGACACCCCCACTGTACCTATGAGATTTGGACTGGAGCTAAGTGTGCTTCCATGTAGAGTTTGTATTGATTTCTTTGAGTTTATCGACGTTCATGTTATTCATGTCAGGTTCTGCTGAGTCTTACTGTTATTGCTTTGTTGCTCATTATCTTATGTGTTTGCATTTTGTGGAGTGAGACATCATGCATATTGCACTGAGGAGCACCCACTTTAGAGGGCACGACACATTATCTCCACTACAACATCATTAATTAATCACTTAATATTCCATTGAATTACTAGATTCTAAAGGAGTTGTGATCTTAAAAAAGCCACACTATTATCAATTGTGTATCTTGCTTTAGGTCTTGGGTCATTGGTGTCAACCTGAGGAGCCAGAAGAGAGTGTATTCACAGGCACATGTGAGGCTTGAATAGAGACCACATAGCACGGCATCAATGTGGTAGCTTCCAACCACTGCAGCAGCAGGTCTTTGTTAGACCCGTCAGGTGGGATAGGCTACTCTGGGTGTGGTCGAGGTTGGATTGTACTGACAATGAGCTGCGATGAACTACTGGATCCATACCTCCTTCGAGTAGAATTGGTTTCATGGGGGAGTATGTATCCACATGGCATCGTTTCCCCAATCATGAAGTGCCTTAGTATGCTGCAACCATGGTCTACCAATAAGCAAAGGAAATCCTCCCTCCACGTGGGCAAGACTGACCACCACAAAATCCAAGCTAAAGGTGAAGTCTTGTACCTTCAAAGGCACCTTGTCTGCTATGCCCACTGGATAGATTTTCCTTTGGTCAGCCAATGTAACAATGAATGGAGCAGGGTGGGTAAGCTGCAGACCTAAAGTAAACATAGTAAACTCTAGCATCAGATTGATCCCGAATCCACCATCCACTATGACACCTGAGAATTGATGCCCAAGAATAGATACAGTGAGAGAGGACTTTTGTAGTCGGTAAGGGGAGCAACTGGATAAGAAATCATGTAAGACTCTTAGGGCTGTACAGGGAGGTGCCTACCACTAGGCCCTACACCCAGGTACAGAGAATGAATGACTGAGAGGGTGTCACTTCTGAGGGTTGCATCTAGCCGGAGCATATCATAAAGGGACACTTGTTGAAAGGTGTTCTTCAATATTGCTTTTGTTGTGGACTTAGCTCCTTCAATCTGGGCTTCCTCTGGAATTATGACCTATTCTAAGTCAGCCACTGCTTCTAAGAAGGCTCCATCAATGTCCGAAAGCTTAGAGACTGGCCTACTCTTCGCACAAATGAAGGGCTCCTCAGTTTGGTCAGGTTGTGGAAGTGGAGATGGACTTGTTGGCAAGCTAAGACCGAGAGCTTCTCTTTGTGCCTGAGTGAGTATGCCAGCGGGCTCCCCCATTTGTTGTGGCCTAACTGCATGAGTAGCAGGTGATGGCTGAGGGATGGTGTTCATTGCGATCAGATTGATTTTTGGGAATGTGAATTCTTGTTGGTTCTAAGTTGGGCCTGAAGATGAGGATTCCCTTTGCTTGGGACAATCCTTACTGTAGTGGTCTTTAGACTCCGGACAATGACGGCAAGGAGGAGACCCTTCAAGTAAAGGACACTTGCTTTGGTAATGCCCATATTCTCCACATGTATAGCATAAGATGGGCAGATTTGATGGACAAAACGGGGGACGAGGCGCTCTCTGCTCTTGTTGCATGGAGTTGGAAGCTAAGGTGTAGAAGCTTTGAGGGGTTGAGGGAGCATGAGTATGGTAAAAACTTTGAGACGGAAAATTACCTTGGACGTCAGGGGTATTGAGCAAAGGTGGCATGTAATTTGGATGGCCATAGGGGGAAACCATATTGGATGTTGGTGCTAGCCCTTATTGGAGAGAAGGACCAAGACTTGGTTGTATCTGTCGCAATCCCTTGATATAGTAGCAATTCTTGTCCTCATGTTCAGAATTTTTGTAGAAGTGGCAATAAGTGCGAAGGAGACGGTCTTGTGGGGGGTGTCCTGGAGAGCGGCATGAGCTGCACCATAGCATAACGTTAGTCTCCTGCTAATACCTAAGCTCTTCTAGCTCTCTCTTAATTAGATCCAAAGCCTCGTTATGTGGGGGCTTCTCATGTCTAAGAGAGATTGATTTCTCCTCTTGAAGAGCACGTCATTAGGGCCAAAAACGACTCAAAAAGGGCTGTGTAAGGAATTGGTTAAATTACTAATTAGCAAATCCGTTTATGGTCAAAACGTCTCCAAATTTGTCCGTTTTGGTCATTTAAATCATATCTACGCAATCTAAGTATCTAGGTACATATCTCTAAATATTCAAAAAGATATTGTTTTCTTCACATTCCTTTGTGGCTCACCTCGAAATTTGTTTTCATTTACTTCACTTGGCGGAAAATAGTTGTTTCCACTTTTGAATCACTCAATCTCTCTTTTTTCTCTCACCTTTCGCGAGCTTTATCTCTTCTTGTCTAATGCACCTTGTTCTGCTGCTACGTTATTTCCATCATACTTTCTGCTCCTTCATTACTTACAATGACTAATACATCTTCTATTAGTGATAACCGCAAGTTTCACTTGAACATTAAGCTAAGCCAGGAATATGCTACTACGCGGAGTGTCTATCAAAGACCAGTTACAACTGCAAATGAAGCACAACAACTTCGCAACGAGGGAAAAAAACACAATGATATATGGACAGATGGGAGCTTGTATCCACCGGATCCTAGCACTGGAAGGTATCCATCTTTTCACACACCTCATGATTTGATGAGATTTGTTGGTGATGGGGTTGATGGCTTACTAGGATATAGTTCTAGGTTATCTCATTTACACATTGATCATACACATTACATTCAATATCTCAAAACTGTTTTGTCTTCAAATGCAACAAGAATTTTAGAACTTGAAAACCAAATAGCATCTCTAAAACAAGAAAATCACCAGCTTCGGACTTTGAAAGAAACTCCAATAGGATTAAGAGCACGAGTAAAATGAATGAGAGATGTAGTAAACTTAAGAGAAGGTTTTGGACAAAGAAAAAAAAGATTAAAGATTACTAGAGAACATGTGACTAGGCCTTTTAGGATTTGATGTGTCCAATGTTCAAGAAAGGGTGAGATTTTTGAATGAGGTAATGAACAAAAGTGATCTTCTTAAACTTTTGAAACTTTCTAAAAATCAAAATCAGAAGAAATTGGTATTTCAAAATTTACTGAAAGATATGGGTTTACTGGTCCAACCTTCTCAAATGCAAGAAGTTTGTGACACAGTGGGGGTGAGTAGAAGGGGTTACAGGGCCATCTCTAAAACCTGGTTTCAGGTTTTAAAGTATTAGAAGATTAAAGATTTTGGGTTGCCTAGGCCTCACAATGTTGGGAAAGTTAGGACTCTGTTAAACGAAGAAATACCCGAACATTTTGGAGAGTACTATCATATAGAAGGAACGAGGCCATATGAAAAACAGAAAAAAAAAACCTTCTTTTGAGTATAACGTTTTTAATAACATTTGGATGAGTATAAAAAATTTCAATCTGCTATGGTGAGATACTATAATATGCAAGAAGTAGATTGTGAAGGAAAACTTATATTTGTTATGAAATTGGATGAAGCTCAAATTCAAAAATGTCAAAAAATGAAAAGAGTATCCATATCCCTTATGAATAGAGCATTGGACTATAGCCAGGGTAAGCTTGATTTCCCATACCACAAAACTCAATCAAAAATGGAGCTTTGGTGGATCGAAGCAGCTCAAATACCAGTAGAAAATCACGATACATTGAAATGGCTCTTTTTGCAGACTGATATCCCTTCTGTTATACAGGACCAAAATGCAGGTGAAAAACTCTGTGTAGATGGCATGGGTGACTTTTTTGTAGAATGGCACTTGAGTGCCGACCTAAAAGCATTAAAGTGCATGTTTGGTGTATGTGGAGGTGCCAATACCAAGTATCCATGTCTATATTGCATGGCAAGCACTGGAACAAAAGGATGGCTTGTAGAACACGAGGTTGGAAAACCACCATCGAGAAATAGTGTGAATGTCATTGACTACCCATCGTCTTCTATGATTTGGGATCCAATTCTAACAATAGATTTAAAAAATGTACGTATATGTACAATGCATGCAGAGATTAGAATCTTGGACAAATTGCTTTGACTCCATCTTGATTATGCATATTCTATTAAGCCAACTAAACTTGCAGACAAGTGCATAAAAAAATGCGAGGCTTTGTTCTCTCAAATGGGTTTTCATGGTGGTCAAGTGCATCTAAAAAAAGATCCTACTCTTTCAAAAGGAACGGGTGATGTTTTGCAAGATGTTTCAATGGGTGGAGCAAAATCCAGAAGATTTTTGAGTAACCATGACAACAAACAAGTTGATGCTATGTGGAACTGCTGGAAGGATCTTTGTGTAATAACAACCAATGTCAAAAGTAGACCAGATGTAGCCAACATACGCATGGAAGTGTGGAAGAAGCTAGACAATTTTTTGAAAGTTTTCACACAACAAGTTAGCTCTGCTACTTATACAGATGACTTTGAAAAGACAATAAAGATTTTAATAACTGCTATTACAGATGCTTGGGGAGAAAAAGACATCACATATTACTTGGTGAGTATTCAATTACTTTCTAAAGTCTGGATAGTATTTTACATTGCATCCTATTGAGTTCAACTAACTTTTTTTTTATTTTTAGCATATTCTGTACCTACATGGACCATATTTTGCAAAACAAGGACCCCTTGCAACATGGAATACTCAGGGAATGGAAAAATCTCACTATCAAGCGAGCACTTCTTTTTTCAAATGTACGAGAAAGGGAGGGGGACAAAGAAGGAGCAATGCACTAAAGGAATTATTCAATTGGTTCTATAAGAGGCAATTACAACGGATGAGATCAAACAACCATGCTGCTCAACCATAGATGGAGATTAATGCTTCACTTTGAAACTTTGTACCGAATCTTTCTAAAGAGATCCAAATTCAAAAAAGATTATTTTGGTGCAAAAAATTGTCAAATTTACATCAGTTTTTGATTTTTTTTTCTCATATCTCTAGGCATGTCACCCCTATATCTCAAAAACTTTTTTATTTTATAGCCCCCAAGAAGGTTGACATTTGTCTCCTCAGCTGCTGCTGCATAGCTAGAGTAGCAAAGAAAGTATCCTGCTCTTGAGGCATTGAATCATGCAGCATATCCAAATATTCTAAGTGTTGCTGCTCTCTCAAGTAGCATGATCTTGTTTGCATTGATTTGAAGGGGAGTGTACCCTAAAAACCGTGATAATATCTTCAGGGAAAACATTCGCAACTCAGGATCTTCAGAATACTGCATGTGAAAAGCATAGAAGGTGGCACTATCCAATGTAGGCATGTAGTGAATGAGAGAGGAGGCATCCCTTCTTGAAGAGCCCTCTATTGCTTTCCCTCTCAAGCCTTCAGCTCTCTCAAGAATTTTTTTTTTGTCAAGGAGTTCAATCTGCAAAACAAGACATAATGAATAATTAAAACAAACTTGAAAAAAAAGAAATATTTCAGAAGGGAGATCAAGGTGAAACTAAATCTACCTTTTGTAACTCATCTTCGGCAATGACTTTTTCTTGAAGGAGATTGCATGATCCGGTCATCTCTCTTATGTCAACTTCCTTTCCAATTTTTTTCAGCTTAAAGTCTCTGCCAAAAGATTGGATGCCAAGCTCAACAAGTCTCTTCTCAAAATACTCATCTTTGAGGGAAGGTTTCTCCTCTTCCACTCTTCTCATGCATAGAGCAAGTGCATCAGGAGCAGGCAAAAAATCTTTATTGGATGTCTGAAGATCAAGTTCCAAAAACTCCTCTTTTGACTACTCTTCTGTGTCAATAAAATCTTTGGCCACCTCAGAAGCTTCAGAAATGGTTGCAATACAGTAATCCTCCCTCATATTAAGCAGACATTGGATATGATGGAGAGGGATATACTCTTTTCCATTGATATAGAAGTAGGGAAGGTTTAGAATAGTAAGGGAAGCTTCAGACACCTCTATCTCATCTGTTGGCTCATCAATGATAGTACTAGCTCTAAATTGAGCCACATCAAAATTTGCCCTCTCCTGCTCCTCAGCTGCAACACCAACTTCCTCCTCTCTAGAATTTCACTTTTCTCAAGCTGCAAAACTGTGGAAACATTTTTATTTGTTACCTCTTCATCTGTATCTTTCACTTCATCAGCTTTACCTTGCATGTCAACTTTAAGGAACAAAAAGAAAAGAAAGGCAACTTCTTTTGGAACAAGGTTGCAAGGCTTTGAATGTAATTGACAAGAAATGGTAGGTGGACAAACAAAGGAAGTCTTCTTAGAAAATCTTCCAAACCTCCTTGTTACTTTGCCTTTCTCAATTGAGTTGGTAGTAAATTTGGTTAGATGGCAATAAGTCTTGCCATCTAAACCAAACACTTGCCTTCAACTGCCTCTTCAAACTTTTTGAATTCTTTTGACAAAAAGTCCTTCAAATTGTCTAGCAACACTGCAAGATCAAACAAAGGGTTGAATATTTCATATGCTTTGGTGTACACTTCCATGTCACCACCATCCATCACAGCAACCAATAGCTTCTCACTTGGACTCTCCTCCAAAATCTCCTCCCGACCTTCGTTCATGGTAGAGAAAAAATCAAATCGGTGAAGCTAGCTAGGCACAGGGTGAAGGTCGACAAGTACACGCCAAAGTGATGGAGAGATCGATAAGTGGGGAGGGTTCCACGATGTGCAAAGTCCTCCGGTTAGGCACAGGGTGAAGGCGTCCCGACAAGCACGCCAAAAATATGGAGAGCAGGCCAAAACGAAGCGATAGGGGAGGGCGCGCCAAAAAGATGGAGAGCAGCCCAAACGAAGCGATAGGGGAGGGTTCCAGGATGTGCAAACTGCTTCGGTCATGTCGTGCGGGAGCTACCTAGTGGAGCCCAGTAGAAGCTCGAACCACGCGATAGAGGCCCCACCCAGAGTTTGCAAACAGGTACCGTCGCGTCCTGCGGGACGAAGGGACCTTGAGAGACCAAAGCGACGTGTAGCACTAGTGGAGAGAAGTAAAACAAAGGCAATTTCTCACGTCGTGTGGGACAAGTAAAAGTATAACACCAATAAAAATCAAGATCAAGCTTTATATAAGGTGCCAAAAATTACCGTTATGGACACATGTCAGCCATGCACACATGCCACGTGGAATGCTTCCAACGGTCATCATACGGATGGTCGGCTGTATATAAAGCTCTCTCACGTGCTCATTTTTTACCTTCTCCCAAACCACACATTCATGTCGTGTTGTACCTCCTAAACGACCCGCACATCCCCTTTGTGCAAGTCTTATCTCTTTCTTCCATCGACCCGCGCTACCCCCCCTCGCCCAATTCTTTGCACTTCCGGATTGTTTCTTCCCTGGATAAAGATCAGCATCAGTCGTGCTTGCGTAGGTAATTCCGCTCTCGGACAGAGCTTAACATATCTCTTGAGTCGTAATGATGCTTTGCGTACTGATTCATCCTCTTTCTATTTGAATCTATGGATTTGCGAGACAGTGTTGTGAGCAATGCCTTTTGGCGAGAATTCTTCAATAAACTCCTCAAACAGCTCATCTAGGGTCTCAAAATCCCATTTTTCCACCGAATCGAACCATGTAGCTGCATCATCTTCTAGAGTCAATCCAAATCCCGCAAACTGTGTCGCAAAATTTGAAACTTCCTCTGCTCTAATCACTCTTCTAAAAGCCACTACGTGATCTCTCGGATCTTTATCTCCGGAGTATTTTCTGTTTACCCATTTCTGGACTTGGGATGGTCTAATTCGTCGATTGTCTACAAGTCTAACCAGAGACTCTCCCAATCCTTCTCTCGTTATCGCTCTTGAAGGGAATCCTGGTGGCTCTCTTCCTGGAATTCCTATAGGAATTCTCGTGTTTGGTGGAGGCATTGGTGGTCCTTCATTGACCAAATATCCACCTCTTTCTAGTACACTCTGTGGATTTGTGCTTTCTACAACTCGGTATTCTCGTCCATACTTGTCGACAACTATAGATCTCCATTGACAGTCGACTCCGTATGTGTAAACATATAAGAGCTTGTAATCCGTTATCTCTTCTAGGTATGGATCTGAGCACCTATAAAGATTGACCTCATTGTCGTCAATGTATCTATATAGCCCTTCACTCTCATGACCAATCATCCAAACTCTCTCAACAAGATGGGTCTTTATCAATTGCAAGTTTGGAAGATCCATTGTGGGAGGATATTCCTCTATCGTCGGGATCTCCAAGCTTGTGTAAGCTGCGTTTGAATCTAGGGTAGACATGATTTCTGGGCTAAAGAGCTTTTGCTTGGTTCAAGTAGACTTAGTCCACTATCTTCAAGTTCTTTGGTTAGGGAAAAGTCGAAACTATGTCCAAAACCGCAACCGTTTCGTCACAATTCTCGCAAATTGTCGCTTTCAGACACCCCTGACTTTCAGATGAATTTTGAGGCCTTAAACGATGTTTTTTTCAAAGTTGAACTAAATGGTTGTCGTAAGATCTGTAGAGCCGCTCTCAGGCTACGTTTTGATATAGAAACTTTTCCGATCCGATACCGTTTGTGAAAGTTATGGCCAAAATAGTGAAATGCAGTTTAGACTGGTCAAAATGAGTCCAAATTCAATTTTGAAAAAATATTTGGGATCTCTGTGAGACTGTGAACACTTCTGTATGGTCAAAAGTACAGTTGGACCCTAAAACTGGCCTAGAGACATCCTACGCGTAGTATGTCTATATGCTCAGAATTCAACAAAATTTTGTCCAGAGACTCCCCTTAAGTCCAGCAACACAATGGTATGCTCAGATTTTCATTTGGATTTAAAAATGGCCTTGAGACATCCTACGCGTAGGATGTCTTTTTTCTCAGAATGACTTGAAATTTTCACCCCAGCTTCTCCTTGATGTGCTGATCACAGTGGTGTGCTCATAGGTTGGTTTGGAGTCCTAAATCAAGCTGGAGACATCCTACGCGTAGGATGTCTAACTGCTCAGATTTTGTCCAAACTTGCACTGTAGCTTCCCCTTGATGTGCTTAACTCACAGCTATTTTCACTTTTTGATTCTGACACCTATAGGTTGGTCAAATGATCAAGAATCTGTTCCAAAGGCCTGATGTCTGTTCTGATGAATTCCCAAGTCAAATCAACTCCAAATTAGACTAAATTTGACTAGGAGGCTTGCCTAAGGCTATACAACACCCTGCTATGTCCACATTTTGAATTTGGCCTCTAAATCATGCCTTAGACATCCTACGCGTAGGATGTCTAACTGCTCAGAATTGCCCTAAATTTGAACCACAAACTCTCCTTAAGGTGCTGATCACTGGGGTATGCTCAAAATTTTGTTTAGGGTCCAAAATCACACATAAGACATACTATGCGTAGGATGTCTTTTTGGCCTGTTTGACCCCAGACTTGTCCCACAGCTTCCCCTTGATGTCAGTAACCCAATGCTATGCTTAGATTTTAATTTGGATGTCAAAAGACCCCAAAACTAGCTGTTCTTGCCTTTTTCAGTCAAAAATACTAAAGTCTGCTTAAAACCCAATTTTCTGACCCAAATGAGATGAAATTTATCACATGCACTCAATACAACATTTAGAACATGCCTATGGAGTCATCCTATGGTTTGGTTTCAAAAATTATGCCTTGGCACAATTTGGGTAGGATGTCTGGCAATTTTCGTCTTTTGGTCTTGATCTGTCAAAATTTGTTCAAATTTCCACTTTCCAGGTGAAAATAGGGTAAAACCTACCTTCTAAACACGCTGGTAACCTCAGATTTTCAAAAAAATGCCCAGATCACCCTGTAGACATCCTACGCGTAGGATGTCTACAGCTGATTTTTTGGGACTGAAGTGTCCCTGATGCTTCCTTATGCTCTCAGAAAGTGCAAGTATGCTTTACAATTGCAAAAACATGCAAAAATCACTCAATTTAAGCCTTTTCTAAAATTTTACGTTTTTTGACTCCGCCTTTTGGCTTTTGGTCAACAAAAATAGGGAAAAACACTCAAGTCAATATGTTCCTAGGGTAACACCTACCCTCTGAACACACTGGTGTAGTCAGAATTTTCAAATTTGGTCTCCAGAACCCCCTTGAGACATCTTACGCGTAGGATGTCGATGTTTACAGAATTGCAGGTTTTCTTCACAGAATCCTTGCAAATCCTCTTTTATATGCACAGCATCAGTCAGTCATACAAAAATGTCCACAAAAGCTTGTTTAATGCATTTTTACCATCAAAAGCACACTTCTCCGTGATTTCAAATGCAATCAAGCACTTTAGCAAATAATTCAATGCTGAATAGCTCTAGATCAGAATCGGATCACTTACCTAAAGCTACTCCTACAAATCATATGGGGTTTTGCATCTATGAGTAGAAAAACGCTTCACTGCCACACACGGACTAGTAAACGCCTTTATCACCTCACAAATCACTCGACCACCAACAACTACTCTAATCCTCAGATCCTAACTAAACCTATCTAGTCGCAGACCCTCGGCAAGACACACGCTTCCTGGCTATCCACTTGATCGCGGAATATCCTCTTCCGGATCCACTTAAGAAAAATGCTTTCTTTAGCCGAAACTAAATCAAGCAACCATCACACGAGTGTTAGTAGGAAACCCACTTAGGTCCTTGTGTCCCCGGCAGTGGCGCCAATGTTGGACGGGAGACGAATCACACACCCATGAAGTGCATGCAAACACTACCTAGATCAACATAATGTCAATCGAGGACACAGATGACACGATAGGCACACGGAGGAAATCTCTTAAGCTTGTCAGGCTGAGACCATCCTACACATACAACACTCTGGAAGGCCAACTAAACCACAATCAAGAACCTCACTGCCCTCAACTACACCACCTAGCCACATACACACATGCGTAAGGTAACTCACCTAATCATGCCAGATTCGTAGGAAACTTAAGGAACACCATCCCCTCACTAGGATACACCTGTCCCTAAGCTTCTACACTCAAAACCCTCACTCTAAACCCATCTGCAAAAAACGTGTAGGATGACAGAACAGAATTTTGAAAGTGCCCGAATCTGAAATTTAAGAGTACCTCTGCGTAGCTTATGTCGCCACGATTCTATAGACTACTAGCATGCAGAAAACAGACATCGTTTGATACACTTACGGCCACAAATAGCTCGTAGATGCGTCGGCGTGTGCGCTTCGTCTCGCGTGGAATGCTTGGCGTCGTCGCGTAGCTCTCCTTGAGCCTACTGCAATGGTGCAATCAGATCTCCAATGTGTTGAGCGAGCCGGACGTAGCGAGAGGATGAAGCTCACACTCACTCTCTTTCTCTCTCACACACAGTAGACGGCAGCGCTAAAAGTTTGATTATGATTAAAGTCCTTTTTACAAAATGACCTAGGTACCTTATATACTAAGGCTACCTTAGGTTTAACCAAAATTGGGGTTGAAAGGGTCAAATGGCTTTGTATTTACAATCTGGAAGTGCCATTGCACCCCGGCTTCTGAAACTAGAATAACTACTCATTACGAATGACGTTTATAGCCATAATCCGCAACATTTCATAACTCGCAAAAGATAAGACTTTGGTACGAAACTTGAGTTATGTTATGTTGTTGACCCAGCGGTCAACACACAGGCAATTTTGTCATTTTGTGCAAAAATTTTGGCAGTGTCGTTTTCTGCATAAAAGGTGCCTTATAGTCTTCTACGGTTTGTGCTACATAGCATGTGTTGTTCCCATTTTGTTTCTCCTATTTTTGGGCAGTTTTCACATCAGGTGCAGCATTTACCATGGCTGACAACAACAACACAGATGTGTTCAAGATGTTTACTGCTGAGGATAGGTTGGATGGGGATAATTACCCTATGTGGGCTTATATGGCAACATGTTCTTGTGTAAAGGGTATCTGGAATATAGTGTAGGGCATTGATGTACGTCCTGGTTCTGAGGATGTAGGCGATGTTGAGGATGTTGCAAGTCTTGTTGCAAGGATTGCTACTATTAGAGTTGTTTTGCCTACGGCAAAACAAGCTCGTTGGGATGTAAAGGATGCGCAAGCTCATGCATTGATTGCATTGTCTGTGAAGCACACCATTGTTCCTCACATCCGTTCAGCAAAATCTGCAAATTGAGATATTTTGGCTGGTCTTTATACAATCCGCAATGAGGCTAAAATTGCTTTGCTGCATAAAGAGTTGTAGTCGAAGATTATGCATGAGGAAAATGATATGGACACTTTCCTTGCTGGTGTCAAGGATATCAATGAGCAGCTTATTGCTGCAGGTGAAGTCATTTCAGACAGTTCCCTTGTGCAGACTGTTCTTGATGCCTTACCAGATTCTTACCAGACTTTTGCTAGTACTTGGAGACTTATGATCCAAGGAAATCCTGAAGTTGTCAAGTTTGATGCATTATGCACATTGCTGTTGCAAGAGTCACTTTCTAGAAAAAACAGGACTAGGCAGCATGCAGTTGAACAAGATTTTATTGCTTCTCAAAGAAAGGGTGGTAACAGCAATGCAGCCACTTCTTATGGTTCTGCTGCGAGTGGCAAAAATTATGTTCCTAATGCTTCTGCTGGCAGCAATTCATCTGGAAATTCTGGTGATAACTGCAAAAAGAATATGCATTGCCATTATTGTAAAGCTAATGATCACTTGATCAAATCGTGTCCTAAGTTGAAGGCCAAAGAGGCTAAGAAGAAAGAGGGTGGTTCCACTACAAATGCTGGTTCTACTACAAATGCAGCCATTGTTGAGTCTTCTATGAAAGGAGACTGTGTTGCTGATGTTGATGCAGAATGAGCTTTAAGCTTAGAGTGTACTTACAATCCTGATATCCATGATGCATGAGTGTCAGTTGTTGCTGCAAATTCACATGTGTGGTATTTCGACAATGGTGCTACAAAGCACA
Organism: Adiantum capillus-veneris; assembly: GCF_014529385.1. Taxonomy (NCBI): domain Eukaryota; kingdom Viridiplantae; phylum Streptophyta; class Polypodiopsida; order Polypodiales; family Pteridaceae; genus Adiantum; species Adiantum capillus-veneris. The sequence continues at coordinate 61,131,546 of NC_140944.1, read as the reverse complement.
TTACCTCACATCGTGAATTGTTTACCTCTCTCGAGTCTGTCCCTCATGGGAATTGAGTCACTTGTGCCAACAATGCCTCTTATCCGGTTCAGGGAGTTGGAAAGATTGTGCTTACTACTGCAAATGACAGTTCCTTCACACTTGTTGATGCAATTTATGTACTTGGGATCAAGAAGAATCTCTTGTCTATATCCGCACTTGCTAGACTTGGACTTGTAGTCAAATTTGTGGATGACAGATGTACAATTCATGATCTCATTTTTGGTGATGAAATTGTTGCATCTGGCCTTTTGTGTCGTGGGCTGTATAAGCTCACTTTGTATGACAAGTGTGGACAAAATTTTGCAAATGCTATTGCAGATTCAAGGGCTATTTCAGATGCAAAACTTTGTCATGGACGTTTTGGTCATCTGAATTTTGCCAATTTGCTGCGTTTGCAGAAATCTGATATATTTGCTTCTTTGCCGCCTCTTGAAGTACTTGTCAAACATGTTTGTGAAAGCTGTATTTTGGGTAAGATGCAGCATTCTAAGTTTCCAAAGGATGGTTCATTTCGGGCCACATGCAGGTTGTAGCTTGTGCATAGTGATGTTTGTGGGACCATGCAAACTCCGTCCTTGGGCAATTACCTGTACTTCGTGACTTTCATTGATGATTACTGTCATAAAATCTAATATCTAATATCTAATCAACCCAAATGATTTTCTCATATTAAATTGATCACTTAATGTGGGAGAATAAACGAGAACAAGTGTTAAGATATAGACATGTGCTTATAGATCTATCTCAACACGGGGCCAATGGTAAAACTTATGTTACCGAAGTAGATCAACGCTCACAATGGGAAAAGTACTTACCTCTTGTAGAGTATGCCTACAATAATATTGTACATACTTCTACGGGAAAAGCACCTTTTGAGATCATTGAGGGAAGACCTAAAAGTCCCTTGCTACTCAAAGTACATGGAAAGATCTTCGCCGCCGATGAGTATAGCCGTGACCTACAAGAATCTTTTCAAAAGATTAAGGAGGCTATATCCATCTCTCAACAAAGGCAAAAAGCAGCTGCTGATAAGCACAAAAGAGCCTTAATGTTCAAAGAAAATGATTGGGTCTTACTCAAGTTTCCTAAGGCTTGATTAAGGCAAACGACAGGCAAAAATCCTACGGGCCATCAAAAGTATTATGCTAAACTAGCAAAAAGATACTATGGTCCTTTCCAAATCTTGAATCCCATCAATGAGACGGCTTCAACTCAAGTTGCCCAACCATTGGCTCATACACAATGCCTTTCATGTAAGCCTACTTAAGCCCTACAAAGGAGAGCCACCAACTGAACCAATTATTGAAGACCCTCCCGAAGTTGAAGACCAAGAAGAGGTGCTACAACCCGAAGCTTTTCTTCGGCATGAAGACAAGGTACTACGACATGGTAAGATTATCCGACGGTATCTTATTAAGTTTAAAAATTATCCTTTTGAAGATGCTAGATGGATGCAAGGAATACAGCTTAAGGATAGTATGAACCTTGTCAATGCTTACAATGCTACATTAGAGTAAGCAAATGTACAAATTTCTTTTAAATGACTCATGTTTTTGTCTTATAAGACTAGTCCTCTTTTTAATTGTGCACAAATTTAACTAGTATGCATGCTTAGAATCATGTTTGTGATGACGACGTCTCTCAAACACCAAGTAGAATTTGTCACTCTACTTTGGGAGAATGAAATGGACTAAAGAGCAGACATGCTTGCGGCAGCTATGTCTCCCAAGCACCAAATGGATTAGTCATCCATCTTGGAAAGATGTCGTAGGGTAAAAAGGGATCCTCTACCCGCTAAATAAAATTGACTAATGACTAAGGCTTTATCTCTTCTACCTCATAGTCGAGGACGACTATGATTTCAAGAGAAAGGTAATCATAAAATCTAATATCTAATATCTAATCAACCCAAATGATTTTCTCATATTAAATTGATCACTTAATGTGGGAGAATAAACGGGAACAAGTGTTAAGATATAGACATGTGCTTATAGATCTATCTCAACACGGGGCCAATGGTAAAGGGGCCCAAATGAGAGATGGTCTATCAAAGAGAAAGGCTAACAAATGGAGCATAAGACCTTAGGGTTATCTTCATTGAATATCTCCAATAATGTGTGTAAAAGGCCTTTGACCTTAGGTAAGCTAGGGCTGAGCTTGAGGCGCGGGAACCCACCCAGCTCTAGGTGCTTGTCCTACTTGTCATGCTTGATGACTAAGGTGCTTGAGGTGATTGATGATTGAGGTTCTTGAGATGCTTGAGGTGCCTAATTATTGAGATTCTTGAGGTGCTTGACATGCTTAAGATGCTAGGGTTGCACTTGAGGTGAGAACCCACCCCAAACTTAAAGTGCTTATGAGCCAAGATTGTGGTGGGAACTGGGCCTATGCATGAGGGGTTGAGGTGTCAAAAATTCAAAGATTCAATCCCTACAAGGAGGGGGCGAGCCCTACATGAGGGGGGATGAGAGAGAACACCCACACACTCGCACAAGGCATGCGTGGTACAAAGAAAGCAAAAGGGACACTTGTCAAGTTCCTCCTCATGTTGCCCTCATGGTGTGCCTGAAGCCTATTGGTTGGCCACCCAAGGGGTCCAACAATAATTTAGGAGGTTTAATTGATTTATTTAGCATTTATCTAGCCCTCTCTCTCAAAGGGGAAAGGGGGACACTTGTCTCAAGGCTACCCTTGCTGCTTGTAATGCCTCCTGCTTGATTCGCTATTCCTGGAGGGGTCCAATGAGCTTCAAGCATGAGCTACAAGGGGGGGTCGACCCAAGCAAGCTAGGGGGTTGCTTAGGGGGTATACTCACCCACACACACTCACAAACACTCTCATTGTGTGCTATGCAAAGTGCAAGAGCTCCCTCTCCTTCTCCAAGCAAGTAGAGGTTGAGAGCCTACACCAACACTCTTGGATATGGAGTGCAAATCCAACCAAGAGCCATGCTTCAATGCTTAAGCTTGCCATCTCCTTCTTTTTCATTACTATGCTATTATGTATGCTAGCAACAAGAGTTATGATAAGTGAGGAACTAATTCTTTCTCCTACGAAATGTTTCTTCTTCCTCTTTCCTACCCTCATTCCCTGCTACCTCTCTCCACCTTCAAAGGTGTTTGAGGTCTTGGGACTGAGGCTTGGGATAGTTAAAGCTTTCTCCAAGTTTATGTTATGTTTGTAATGCATGAAGCTTTACATCTTCATTGCATCACCTAGGTCACAATGATTATGTTGCTATCTTCAATTATGTTCACCCGTATGCTCACAAAGTCATTTCTCAAAAGTACTCTCATTAATTTCCGCTACTCTCAAATTAAATAGGCCAATTTCATTACAATTACTCTAGGCATGCATGGGTATTTCCGCTTAAAGAGAAGTCTGAAGTTTTTATGTGCTTCAAACAATTTCTGGCTATGGCTGAAAATGTCTCGAAATGTACTATGGGCACCCTCCGTTCATCGAGGGGGGGATTATATGTCTCATGAATTTAATGCATTTCTGGCTAGTCGTGGGATAAAACACCAATGTACAGTGCCTTATACACCTCAGCAAAATGGTGTTGCTGAGAGGAAAAACAGGTCATTGACGGTAATGGCACGATGTATGGTCAAAAGTCAAGCTTTGCCACATTCTTTTTGTCTTGAGGCCATCATGTGTACCACTTATGTACTTAACAGGTATCCTACGAAACCTTTGCAGTCTATTACTCCATATGAAGCATGGCATGATAGAAAGCCTTCTATTGAGCACATGCGTGTTTTTGGTTGTTTGGCATATGCTTTGGTGCCACAAACACAGCGTAGAAAATTGGATGATAAGGCTGTCAAATGTATTTTTGTTGGTTATAGTGTTGAAAGCAAAGGTTATAGGTTATATCATCCGCAAACAAAGTGTATTTCGGTTTCACAAGATGTAGTGTTTGTGGAAGATTCTGTTCAGCCCTTGTTGTCATGTACTAGAGACAGTAATGTAAGCTCACAGGACATTTATGACACTTTGTTGCCTATTTTCAGTGGTGGAAATACGAATGTAAGTTCCAATGAGGCAAATGTACAGCCTATGGGGGTTTCTGAAAATATTATAGATCACCCTATTACTGATGCAGATGTACATGATGTACTTGATGAGAAAAGGGCTGAAAATGAGCAAACTAGAGGTATGCCAAAATGGCTGGTGCACACTTTGCATGACAGTAAATTGGATGCACCTTGAGTCTAGTTGTACTTGTTCAGGCTCTCGCCATGCATCTTATGCATCAGATTGTTATGCTTTGGTTGTGTCTAGCTTACATAATGTTGAGGAGCCTCTGTCTTTTGATGAAGCACAGAATTCAAAAAATTGGATGGCTTCCATGCAATCACAATATGATGCACTTATAGAAAATGACACATGGACTTTATGTGATTTGCCTCCTGGCAAAAAAGGCCATTGGTACAAAGTGGGTTTACAAGTTGAAACGCAAGCCGGATGGTGAGATCGATCGGCATAAGGCTCGACTTGTTGCAAAGGGTTATGCACAGCAAAAAGGTATAGATTATGAAGAGACTTTTGCTCCCACTTGTCGTATGACTACTGTGCATTTTCTATGTGCATTGGAAACTCATTTTGGTTGGGATGATGTACATCAACCAGACATCGTTACTCCTTTCTTGAATGGTGACATATTTGAGGAAGTTTATGTAACGCAGCCTCGCGGTTTTGTCATAAAAGGACAAGAAGACAAAGTGTGCAGATGTAAGAAGGATTTGGGTGGGTTGAAGCAATCTCCTCGTGCTTGTTATGAGAAAGCTGACACTCATTTGGTTAAACGAGGCTTTTGTAATAGTCCAACAGAAATCACATTGTATGTAAATCGTGATGGTGATGTACTTCTCATTGTGGTTCTTTATGTCGATGATTTGTTGATGACTGGACCAAATGAGAGACATATTGCTGAATTTAAGGCTGATTTGAATGCTACTTTCAAGATGAAAGATTTGGGACTGTTGCATCATTACTTGGGTATACAGTTTAAGCAGTGTGATGGTGGTATTGCCTTGTGTCAGAAAAGTTACATAGAAACATTGCTATGTAAGTTTGGACTTGAGGATTGCAAACCTATTGCAACTCCCATGGAAACAGGTTTGAAGTTGAGTCTACATGATGCTGGCGATCCTATTGATGTCACTCTTTACCAAACTGTTGTTGGCTGCCTCATTTATGTATGCAACACAAGGCCATATATTCAGTTTGCAGTCTCACAGGTCAACAGATTTATGCATAGCCCAGGGTCTAAGCATTGGCAGGCTGTAAAGAGGATTTCCGCTACCTTAGTGGCACTTTATATCTTGGCTTGTTTTATCCCAAGGGGGGATCATTGCCGCCAGACTTGCATGCTTTTTCAAACTCAGATTGCGCTGGTTGTTTTGACATGCAAGTGTACACAAGTGGTTTTTGTTTCATACTTGGCAGTTCATGTATATCATGGTTGAGCAAGAAGCAACCTACTGTGGCCACTTCGAGTTGTGAGTCTGAGTACAGGGCAGTCTTCACAGCTACTGTTGAGTGTGTATGGCTCAGACGTCTTATGGCTGATTTGAGTGTTGGACAGGACATTGCAACACTATCTACACTGACAGTTAGAGCGCATTGGCAGTTGCAAGGAACCCAATTTTTCATGCTCGCACAAAGCACATTGAGGTGCATTACCACTATGTCAGGGAGAGGCTCTCAGCAGGAGAGATCAGCTTGGCTTATGTGCCAACACAGGACAACCTTGCAAATCTTTTCACAAAGGCATTGTCTTGTGAGAAGCTTGAAGCTTTCCGTAAAGCTTTGGGCTTACTCCCCTTTGTGGACTGATCATGTCCTTAGGACATGGCACTTCCCTTTACTCATGTGTTAGCTCTTATTCACCGCATCACTCCAGGGGGAATTTGTTACCATATACATGTGGTAGTGATGTGTGTGAACACACCAGGACCGCCGAGGCATTTTTTCCCTCTTTAGGAGGTTTTTTTTCCCCCGAGCATTGTATATACGCCCATCACTCTAGGGCTATCTATCTTTCCATTGCACACTAAGTAAAACACTCTCTATTGTGTGCCTTAAGCTTCCTTTGTCTTCTCCAAGCTGTGTGTGTTTCTCTGCAACCCTAATTCTAACATTATGTAGGTCATTGTGTTCTCGTAGAGAATCGCATATTTGTTCAAACACTTCGATATGCTTTCTCACATCCCCATCTCCACTCAATTTTTGTGTGAGCTTGGCTATTTGTACTGCCTTACTTCTAGGTTCTCTATCGGGCGTGTTACGCATATTCTCAGCAATAAATCGACCGATAGCTTGAGCAAATGTTGCCAAGTCACCTAAGTAAGCAGGAACCGTGGGTGAAGGCGCTCCAGAGACTACATGTGGAGTAGGTATTGGCATTGGTCTTGGCTCATAGGAAGCCCTTGGATTCCATGTTTGGTACATTGTTGCGCCATGTGGTGGCCCAAAGTTCATATGTGTGGCCCTAGGCATAGCAGAAATCGGATGTCACATGCTAATGCTAGCCGGTATGGTCCCATGGAAATAAGAGCTTGGGTGTTGTGGTTGTGGAGCATAGGTAGTTGAAACAATGGGAGGGGTAGGGACTACATGAGTACGAGGACCTATAGGTATATACGATTAGTACACACTTGTAGGTACTATTGCAGGCATTGAGCTACCATATAGTGGTGCTTTACTAGCAAATGAGGTCCATGGCATGTTTCTTGGCATGCCCATCATTGGGGTAGGCATGGTAGCCATGGCGTCATCAAGGGAAAGATGAGCTAGACTTGGAAAAGTAAATCTATCACTGGTGGGATCAGATTGCACTGAGACCCCTGGCAAAACAGCATATGGGGGATCCATCGGACTTACCGAGGGAGTCACCATTTGCGATAAGGTTGGTTGTTTAGCCTTCCATGTATCCAAGAATCTCATGAGATCCGTTGAAGGCATGTGGATCCCCTTATTTTGTCTCTCTAGCTCAATAACCCTATGGATGACCTCACAAACTCTTTGTTGTTGATCCTCCACACTAGTAGCATGCGTTGTGGATTGTAGGACATCTAACCAACCCACGTGATAGGTGTAACATGTGTATAGGTCGGTTAGAGTTTCCATTTGTAGTTCGTACTCCCAGTTCTCATTTAGGAACGCTCCATCTAGGCTTGAGGTGCTAGGGGTGTCCTTTGAACTAGATGTAATGTAGCTCTCTATGGATTGACCCTTAGTGGTCGCTAATTTAGGAGCACTCGATTGCTCTCCTAGCAAAGATATTGACATAGGGGCTTTCACTTTTAACTCTCTTCGTTGCTCCGCCGCCTTGCGTAAGCTCTTAATTTCCCTTTCCCTAGCCGCGATAATATATCGCTCAACCTCTTGCACTTCGGCAAGGCTTCTACCATCAGGTAATATGACCTTGGAGGGGAATAGCTCTAAAGAGTCACGGGGTGCGGTGAATGCAGTATTCACGTGCACACTCTCTAAGAGCATGGGGTCTACGTTGGTCATGAATGGCAAATTTACTTCCCCACCCCCCTCATTTACATCATTAGCTCCATGTTTGGAGTGAGTGGCTCTGCTAAAGGTTTCCTTCAAGCAGCTAAGTACGCTCAGCCCGGACCGTGCACCCATGGCATGCATGTCTTGGCTTGAGCTATCGGGATTATGCATTGGTAAACCCTCCATTACGTCGTAGTCAGAGGAAGAGTCACTAGCCGCTATGTTTGGGTCTTGGTTTGTACTACCTTAGGTCCCTGTCGAGGGCTCGGAACCTAAGGTAGGTGGATATGGAGAACTCGCGTAAGTCAAAATGCTCTCTAGTTGATGGGCCTCTAGCACACGACCAGAGCCCAGATGCATGTGCCTTTGGCACCCTACAAGCATCAACGAATAACTTCGAAGATTAACCGCTTACTCTTTTAGGCGTTCGTTTTCACTCGTTTTTTTATGTTTTTTAATGATCAATCTTTGGATTAGAGTGTGTGATAGCTCGAAACAAGCGTATCACTCAGGGGGTCGTGGTGTGCTTTACAGCACATCGTTCGGTTACCCGAAGCTCCGTTGGTCCTCAAAAAGGTCAATTTTTACCTACGCGTGAGGCTAAAATACGTAATTTTAAAGGGGGGCTGAGGCTTGGGCTTGGGCTTGGGCTTGGGTTTGGGTCTGGGGGATATTCCCGATCCCGATCCTACCTTTAATTTTTTTTTTTAAATTTTTTTTTTTTGGGATAAGGTCGTCACGGCCGCGTTGTGCGCATGACCACACACACACCTAACCTACCTATTTACAACTAATACAGCTACCGTTACATACTAACACACTACTACAGCAACTCCTTAGCTAATAGAACTACTTACTGTACTTTACATAGAGCTAACATTATGGATCTACTACCTTAATCTTAACACCTTATCACAGAGAAAATACAGTACCTTTCAACACCTTATTAACAAAAAAAAACACAGTACCTTTAACAAAACAATACACAGCAACAAAACAAACTCCTTCTCAATACACACACCTTCCTTCTCTAACTTTCCTACAATTCAAAATGCACCACAAAGTAGCATAGAGTGCTACTCAAGCTTAATGCAAGGCATTCCCCGACAGCGGTGCAAAAAATGTGTGCATCTGTCGCACGTGTCAATGCAAGGGACTTGCTGATACACTGTGTGCGAGCCACAAATGGCTCCAAGCACACAACTAAACTAATCTAGCAAGCTCAAGAGAGCAAGGGTGTGTCACTCACCACCCTACGCTCGCCTTTGTGGAGGATTCCTCACCACGAAGAAGAAGGAGCCGCGGTTGCGCCGCGCTCAACCACTTCACCGCTGCCGTGCCGTCATCGCAATGCTCAATCATCAACACTCTCTCTCTCTCTCTCTCTCTCTCTCTCTCTCTCTCTCTCTCTCTCTCTCTCTCTCTCTCTCTCTCTCTCTCTCTCGCATACACACACACACACACACACACACACACACACAAGGAGATGAAGAAGAAGAAGATGGAGATGGAGCAAGAGCACTCTTCAATTGCACAAATGAAAGAATGAGTTATTTTTAGGTTTAGCTGACTTTTATATGAGCTTGCCCCATTCACACTTGGGCGCCCATACTTAGCCAACTAACCCTTGAATGTTTCTGTTACAGTGCACCTCTCATCGGCGATCACTCTTACCCTTTTCCTATTGGATCGACAAGCCCGGCCCATGACTACTAGCAGTGGATGATGGTGGCTAACAGGCAGCAAGGGTAGTCGCCATAGTTCCGATAGAAAAGCCAAGGAGCAGACAGAAACTGAGGCAGATGAGGAAATTGATTGGGACGCGGATACGGACCATTACAAAAATTCCTCAAGACGGAGTCAGGTTCCGAAGGTCAAAAGAGACAAAGAAAATGCTGATCAACATGATTATGTACTTCTTCATTAAAAAATTCTTTTCTAGTGTTCAAGGGTGGGAAGAAGGATGATCGAGATGTTCATATCCAAGCCTTTGAACAGTATGCTGAGTTGAAAAATATTGATGAAGATGACTGGGGTGAATACTTTCCTCGGACATTAAAAGATGCAGCAAGCAAATGGTACTACCATTACCCAGCTTGCCAACTCAGATCATACAATAAATTACTCAAAGCTTTCAGGCTAGAATATTCAGACAACAGAGGAGATGAGGATATCCTCTGTTAATTGGACAAGATAAAGCAAGGAAAATTATCAGTCAGAAGTTATCTTGAAAAACTCAAGGAGCTAACTAGGTAGCTGGAGGAACCTCCATCAGAAAAGAGGCTATGGGCATGGTTTTTAAATGGGTTCCGTAGTAAAAAGCTTATGGAACATGAAGTACCTACACCAACAAAGAAATTCCATGATTTGGTGCAGCGCGCCCTGAAGCTGGAACAACAGGCAAAGAAAGAGAGGAGTCACAAGAAGAGGAGGTCTAGTAGTAGTCGTTCTTCCACTGAGAATTTCGATTCCAGTAAGACCTCCAGTAGTTCTGTAAGTAGTTCAGATGAAAAGAGCAAGGACAAGACCAAGAAGGGGTCTTGGTCCAAGAAGATTGATGAAATGGCCCGGCAGATTGCTAAAATTATCCAGACCAGACAATCAGTTAGAAGAATGGAAACTTGGTGTTCAAAATGTAAATCTAAAAATCATGTTTCCAATGAATGTCCACAATGTACCTATTGCAAAGCATATGGTCATTTGTGAAATAATTGTGGCATTTGAATCCATCACTTGAAGAAGGGCAAAGATTTGTCTATTGTAACATTCACCAATGTTGAACCAGTCAAAGTGGAAACAACCAGTATACCCAAGAAGAGAAACCAGGTACTAGTGATACTGGTACTGGGCGAGGCAGGTACCAGGGAGGTACTGGCAGAGGTCGGGGACGTGGTAATTTCCATAACCGAAGTCTGAGCTATTACACTTGTGGCAAGTATGGGCATTTTGCAGCTCAATGTCCAGAAACACCTACAACTGCGGCTATTGAGGCAAAGGCCCCAGAGCCAATTCCTGTACAAGTAGTAACACGCAGTAAAGGGGTGGTCATTGAGGAAATTCTAGAGGATCCGACAACACTAGTAAGTCCTAAAAGTAGCAAATGGGCTCAGCAGAGAGAGGTGTGGAAGACAAAGGGTAAAGAAAAGTCAGTTGATGAATGGCAGGAGCAGAGAGAACTAGCGGCTAAAATCATAGAAAATTTAGCCAAGAAGTTGCCAGAGCGACCAAAAAGTTTTGATGCCCGGGTCATTCAGAAGATATCAGTCTAGTCTTCAGCACAACCAGATCAGTCGGGGCCTGGGATTCCTGAGACCATGTTGGCTACAGTTCAAGGACTATGGAAGGATAAATTAGAAATAGCAGCAACCGAAAACATTGAAGAAAGTGCTATAGGTACCAAAGTGAGGAATGGCACTGTGCAAATACTGCTAATTCTTCAAGTTCGAACAATAACTCCAACCAAGAGAGAGAGAAAATACATGTCAAAATTTGTGATAGAATTCAGAAACTCACAGTTGAACTAGAAGATATTAGAAAAACTTTACCTGAAGCAGTGAAGTTCATTAGACAGCGAGGAAGGTTGAAGCGGAGGCCAGAGCAATTGACTTAGCTGTTGTTAGAGATAATGAAGTGCCAGTGATCCAAGTGGACTATAAGGTTAGAAACATTGGGAGCTACTTTCCTGGTGTCATACTGGATGGGGGAGAAGAAGTAAATATCTTGGGGGCACATCTTTAGCAAAGAATGGGTCTTGCAAATCTAAAACCAGCACCTTTTAAAGTGCAAATGGCAGATCATCAAATTGTGCAGGCAACTGGGAGGCTAGAGGGTATGCAGATAAGAGTAGGCAAGGAAAAGTGCAAGACCAGTTTCCTAGTACTGGATGTGCAAGGTGCATATGGGATGCTACTGGGGCGCCCATGGTTGCAAATGGCACAAGCTGTTCATGACTATGCCAATCAGACTCTGACTATACAAGGTGTCAATAGCAGAATTCATATTCAGACAAAAAACACTAGGAGCTAGAGGAAGGAACTATGCCTAGAAGAGCTTTGCCAGAAGTATAAGGTGAAGAAAATTGAGAGGATGCTGGCGGCAATGAATATTTTTCCGTAGCTGAAATACATCTCAATGTAGTATTATTAAACAAAGATCAGGCTGAAAAGAAAAAGAAGCAGTTTCCAAATCAGCTCATTGAACTAAATTCTGGGGAACAACCAGTTCAGTTAAGTGAAACATCGAAAGAACCAGTGGATTCCTGTATGTTAACAATTTTTGAAGAAGTTACTGGGTCAGAATAGCGATTGAGAGCCCAGAGGACCATCTTGGGATTACGCTGAGGAATCAACCAAACAAAATGGTGGTGGGCCTAATTGGTTGCTTCCAGATGATCAAGAAATAGAGGTATGGAATCTAGGTTTTGAGGAGAATCCTAGAGTGATCAAAGTCGACAAACATTTGAGTCCAATCATGAAAGAGAGAGCCCGACACATGTTCCAGCAGTATAAAGATGTGTTCACATGGGAACATACTGATCTCAAGGGAGTGGATCCAGAGGTATGCCAACATCAAATACCATTAAAACCAGATGACAGACTTGTGAGGTTGCAAAGATACAGAATGAATCCTAACTATTATGCTAAGAAAGTTAAGGAAGAGATCGATAACCTTCTGAAGGCTGGGTTCATTATTGAGGTAGACAGTAGTGACTGGTTATTTCCTATTGTGGTGGTGCCCAAGAAGAATGGAAAGCTTAGAGTCTGTGTGGATTATAGAAATTTGAATGCTCATACCATCAAGGATCCTTTCCCATTACTATTTACAAATATGTTGCTTGACGAAATTGCATGTTATGAGATGTATAGCTTTATGGATGGTTATAGTGGTTATAACCAGTTACAAATTGCTCCTGCGGATCGGAGTAAGACTACTTTTATTACTGAATGGGGAGCATTCATGTATCTGGTTATGCCATTTGGTCTTTGTAATGCCCCAGCAACTTTTCAAAGATGTATGATGGAAATATTCAGTGAATATCTACATCGATTCCTTGCCATATTTATGGATGACTTCACCATATATTCAGCAGACGATAAGCATTTACTTTTTCTGGAAATGGTTTTCTAGCACTGTCAGGAAAAGCGAATTTGTTTAAATCCATTCAAATCTGTTTTCTTGGTCTAGAGAGGACAGTTTCTAGGACATGTAGTGTCCAAAAATAGTATTGAAATGGCCAATGACAAGATTCAGTGTGTCCAACAGGCCAAGGCACCATGTAATTCATCAGAATTGAGTTCTTTCTTGGGATATATCAATTTTTATAGAAGGTTTGTGCATCAGTTTGCTTCTCAGACATTACCTTTGTATGAGCTCACAAAGAAGAACAGCAAGTTTATTTGGATTACTGAATGTGATGAGAGCTTTTAGAGTTTGAAGAATGCCATTATCAGTAAACCAGTACTTCGACAACCAAACTGGGATGTCATTTTTCATGTACATGTAGATGCCTCAAGATTGGCGATGGGGGCAATCTTAGCTCAGCCTGATGGGAAGACTGATTATCCAATCTATTTTGCTAGTCGAAGATTCAGTCAAGCAGAACAAGGATATACCACTACTGAAGAGAAACCTTGGGAATGGTTTTCAGTGCTACTAAGTTTCGACACTATTTGCTAGGTTACATGATTCATTTTCATGTAGATCATCAGGCATTATTATTCCTAATTAACAAGGTCATTAGTCAAGGGAGATTGATAAGATGGATGATGTTCCTAATGGAATTTGAGTTTCGTATTTTCCATAAGCCCGGTAGAACCCACTGTGGTGTTGATTCTTGTCCAGAAGTACGGATGGCTACTCTGAGACGTCTTTGAGAGATGAGCCAGTGGATGCAGAACTATTTCAGATGACAACTGAGGAAATAACTGATCCAGAATTATTTGATGTGTATCAGTTCCTTTCTAAAGGAGAATTCCCAGATAACTGGACTCAGAATCATAAGAAGGCCCTGATCATTAAGAGTCTGAAGTTCACCATCATTGGAGGATCACTCTACAGACTAGGAGTGGATGGGGTTCTTCGCAGATGTGTGCCTATGGAAGGTAGAATGCAAGTTATTTCAGAAGCACATGATGGGGATTCTGGAGGACATTTCTCCACTGATATTACTTACAAGAATATTTTGCAGGCTGCAAACTTTAATAGCTGATGTCAAAAGCTTTTGTAAAACGTGTGATATATGCTAGAGGATGGGTAGACCCACAGTAGCAGATATGACTCCTCTAACTCCAGTCCAGCCCACTGGGAGTGTTTATGAAATGGAGTCTGGATTTCATGGGTCCATTCAAGAAAATTACGCCAAGGAAGAATAGGTATATATTGATGGCCACTTGTTATGTCACCAAATGGGTGGAAGCTAAGGCTCTTCCCGACAACACAGCAAAGTCCACTATTGTATTCTTATTTGAAAATATTATATGCCGTTATGGTTGTCCTGTGGAGATTGTATGTGATCAGGCAACACACTTCATACGATACTATGGACATTCTAATGGAAATGCTCTCAGTAAAGCATCGAAAATCAACCCCATATTATCCCAGATGTAGAGAGTAGTAACAAAACTATGAAGACCATTCTCACCACAATTGTGCAAAAGGTACCACACCAGTGGGATCTGAAACTCCAGACTGCTCTCTAGGCCTATAGGACAGTCTATAAGTTCACCACTAGACTAACACCATTTACAATGGTGTACGACACTGAAGCTGTCGTGCCTATGGAATTTGTTATTCCCAGTCTTAGAATGGCAGTAGATTATGGATTGGATTTTAATCACAATCTTAAACAGAGACTGAAGGAGTTAACGTAGCTGGATGAGTTGAGACAGAGGGCTATGATGGAACAAGAAATTATTCAACAAAGAAGGAAACACTGGCACGACAGAAGAATCAAAATCAGGGAATTCTAGAAAGGAGATTTGGTTATGCTATATCAATCTAAACTGGGTCCTAAGAAACCAAACTTAAAAATAGCTTGGGTAGGTCCATACGAGGTGGATTGGGTGTTTTCTAACGGCACAGTAAGGTTGAAAGATCTATCTGGACTACTGTTGCCAAGGGTATATAATGGGGCCAAAATCAAGCTCTATTAATCAGAATACATAGAGACTTCCAGGGATAAGGGTACTGGTAGTCTGGGAATTGAAGACCAGGAAATTCCAGAATCAGCTATTTTAAGCCTTTTTCATGTACAACCAGTTCCAGAGCTAGTCAAAAGGTCAGAAAAGTCTCAGTACGACAAAACCATCTCAGTACCAGAATCAGTAAAGTGTCAAAACCAGTATCAGTTTTTATAAGGAAAAGGGTCAGTCGGACTATCTGTGATAATCATTTCAAAGAACATGGAGAGTATTAGCCAATGCATGTATGCCACATCATTAGTGGTGCACAGAACTCTAAAAATGGTAAGTAGTGGAGCTTTTATGGCGCGAACGTTGCAGTAAGGCAAGTAGGCATTTTTCCTCGTAAGTCTCCTGCACGACGTCTGCCTACTATTATCCATTCGCCATCGCCGAGCTCTGAAGTTTCGTCACTGCAACCACAAACTTCTTTGTCTGAGGAAACTGTTGATTGTTGGCTATCTTTACCAGCCACACCAGGATACGGGTTTGAAGATTCAACTAAGTCCTCTTCTTCTTCTAATACTGATTGATCATCTTCACGGTGTATGGGTAGGAAGAAAATGTCGAAAAAGATGCAGGAAACTATAGAGGAAACCCAAGCACTTATTGTTGTTGCAAAAGCTTTTCTTCCACTTATCCCTCATAGTAAGATACAGTGGTATGTGTTTACTGAGCAAGCCAAGGCATTACTCCGACTGTGGGATTTGCATGTGGTTGTGCAAGCCACAAGAATTGAGTTTGACACAGCTATCATTAGACAGGTTCTTGATTCCTTCAATGTTGATGAAGGAAGTGCTATGGTATATGGTAGGAAAGTGTCGGTAACTCCAAAAAAAATTGCTTTTGCATTCAAGCTGCCAAATGAGACAAAGCCATCTGTGGCAACAGATGAACATATTAGTGCACCTCTAAAATAAGATGATGCTGCCAAGAAGAAACGCAAAGCCAGTGCACAAGGGGTTCCAGTAGCAGGTCTGGATGTGCCCGCTGCTTATCGCTTTGTGGTTGAGGCTGTGAGTCTCATAAACAACCTGACTTATGTGTCAGAAAAACTGTTTGCTATGCTACTGGCAAAGAGATTAGATGCCACGGTTTCAATTAATCTATGTCAGATTCTGTCACATAATGTGCTTCAGCAGACTACTAAGTTGAAGTCCCAGACTGTTTTCAAAGCCTGGTATGTTTGGCAGTTTCTTTACTGGGTAACTTCTTTGGTAGCTCATGACCAGGTAAGGATGGCTTGGAGCCAGAAGCCCCTCCCATCAACTAACAATGTGGATTTATCATTAGATGAAGAAGCCCCAGATAACCAGTTAGCTCTCATTGGACAAAAGAGGAAGGCCATGCAGGAGGAAGATGGTAGTTCTAAGAGGCAAAAAACTACATTGGCCAAGAGCAATGCTTTCCTAAAGCAGCTCAAAAGTCAAGTCAAAACTGTGTATACTGAAAAATCTCCAATAGATCAAGCTTGGGTTAGCCAAACAGACCAGCCTCCAGTCCAGACCACTGGTGGAACCAGGAAGCATGGCAAAGATTAGCGACCACCAGTACAGAAAAGACCAGCCAAACAGGACCAGTGTTGAGCAGCCGGTGGTTCAGACTGATAAGGGAAAAGGACCAGCACCTTCTAGTCCAATTGGTAAAGTTTCCATCCCTTACAGTGAATTGGCTTTGACTTTCCATCCGCTCAGAGGATGATTAATCCTTCATAAACCTGATTCTACCACATTACCATATACGGCTCCTGTCACAGTTTATGAGCCAGTTGCCTGTGACCTAGCAATGGTGAATGATGGTTGTTCAGTACTTATTCAGTTGTCCTGGAACACAATTTTCAATGCTATAGGACAAATGTTGGATGCCTCAACGCCTAATGATGAATTCACCAAGTTAAAGGCCAAACTGAGGGATAATGAGCAGCAAGTTGAGAAGTTGAAGCAGGATATAGGAGCACAGTCCTTGCGGCACAGTATCCTTGAAAATCAATCAGCTAGGACCATTCAGACTTTAGAAAATAAGTTTTCAACGATGGAGTCTAAGATGAGGGTGCTAAAAGAAGAAAAGGAAGAAGCTGAGAGAGCTACTGATAGATTCAAAACCATGCTGCGAATGAAGAGAGTTGATTTCAACTCATTGCTGACCAACCAAACTGCATTGAAAGCCACTTTAACTGAAAAATATATCTATAATAATTTGGCTGATATATTGAATCCAGAGGGAAATGTTGTTTTCAATATAGATAATCTGAGGGCGCTCATGGAAACAATGCAGAGTGATTTGTAGGATAAACTTTCTGTATACAACAGTGCTTTGGCAAATCAAGCCATCCTGGACTATATTGAATAGCAGAATAACCTCGATGAGGATGGTGATAAAGCAGCAGAGGAGGAATAGAAGGAGGATGAACCAGCAGAAAGGCATGATGATGACGACTCTCCTCCATCTCCAGCTTCAGGATCTGGTGCTGGTGGATCAGCTGCAAACAACAGGGGGCAATCAACCCAATACAGACCAGCCAGACCAGTATAGGGGTCAACAGTCGAGAGATCAGCAGGTTGGAGATCAACAACCAAGCAACACTGGAGATTCATCGATACACCAGTCCAGCACAATTCGGATGTGAAGGGGAAAGGTAAAGCTGTCTGAGATTCTGAAAGGTGATGAGCAACATTCAATACAGCTCATCACACTGAACAAGAGGTTAAGACATCAGCAAGCTTCTATAACTAGGATGTATTTGGAGGATGATGTTCTTCTTTTTTATCTTGAACAATTTCAACGACTATATGTCGACGCCAGAGAAATGATCGAGCATTGGAAATCAGCCGCTTTTCATGATCAAGAATTCAGCTGCTAGAGAGAGTACCTGAATAGGCACTAACTGCTGATGATAAACTGGCTAATCCACACTGGCAGCGGCAGCCTACTGTCTACAGGCTGTCATTCCCCATCGAATTAGAGCTCCTGCTAGGGAGCATGCCAACACATAAATGTATGAAAGAGGTCAGAAGTCAAATGAAAGAAGTCTTACTACAAATGAAAATTGCCAGGGGAGTTCTGGATCATAGGATACAAGCTATTATTGAAGATCAGACTTCCACCAGTAAGGGGCCTCAAACTCAAATGACAGTAGGAGAACATGCAACTGCTCTCCGAAGACTGTTTCAGCTGGTTAGAGTTACTAGAAAGATGATGCAGCAGGAGAACCAGGCTGTCCTCAACTTTTTGGAGTTTGTACCCGATTCCCCAACCCTCTTTTATGCTTTATCCGCTAGAGAAACTGAGCTGCCTAGGTTTTTCCCAACACTGTATCCTCAACATCCAGAACCAGTAGATTGGCTCACATACTATAATATCACTGATGATCTTCAGGAGTGGTATGAGCGATCCATTGTAGAATGGAAAACCTGGCAGAGATTGATCGATGATGCTCTGCAACTGGATGATGTATTGGAACTGCAAGGAGAAATGCAGAGAATCAAGTTATGTATGGGCCAATGGAAGATCCAGCTCAGAGGACTCACCAAGATCACAAATCAATTGCTTCAACTTACTGTGAAGTCCTCTAACATCCCTGAAAAGGATATTACGACTAACCCAGGTTTAGGCCCACAGTAAAGGGAAATGGTTGAGATACTATTTGAAGCTAGGATTAAAACAAATCAGTCTCTCCCTGAAGGATGGCTCCATACGGCTTTGCATTGTCATAAGTTGGCCAGATGCCATCTGACAAAGGGAAGACGTACACTGTATGATCCCGACACTAAAACATATAATCCTCTCACGCCTTATGAATTGGAGATGTCCACGGCAATGCGGGATCAGCTGGAGCAGAAGGCCATTTATCGACTTATCCAAAAGGACAATGCTGGCATTGGAACTTGTGAAGCACCAACACCAAAGAAGGGCAAGCGGAGGCAGGTTTAGTGGAAGGATACTGGGTAGTTCCATCTCAGAATCAGATGGTGGATTTTCCCAGTAAGGCGCTAGAATTTCTTTGGTAGGACACCCTGGGAATTACAATTATAGGGGTGTCAAGCACTCAACAAGCATGAAATATGGCATAAAGCTAGCAATACAAGGAAAGCTAGCGACTCTAGAGGAGTACTATCATGAAGAACATAGGCCAACTCAAGAGGAACATCGGCCAACTCAGGAAACAGACATATGGGTTTAGGGTTTAGAGTTTGGACCTCAACCACAAATCTGGACGGGTTCCTCAACACTAATTCAAAATCAGCTAGTAGATTTTTCAAAAAATTTGGAGTCATACAAAAATTCAAGAAAGGAGGGAGGATGTAGAAGGCGAAGACAGTCTCAGCAGGCAGGAACTGTCTCCTGGAAGCTGAACAGTGGATTAGTCAATAATTACCACGGCAATTACCACAGTAAATTCTAGAAGGCTATAAATAGGACCCATTACATTGTAATCGGGCTGCTTATTTCTTGCTTCTTACTTCGGAGTTCTTTTTGGCTCAACCTTTGAGCAATTTCTATTCGCTTATAATCTTGTAATCCTTACTACTGTAACCATTCGAGCTTCAAACCATTCCATCTTGTACTAATTATCCTGAATATGAATATGAGATTGTAATCCAGTCTGTCTATCCTTTCAGTTGGTTAATTTAGCTCAGATAACCATTTCAGTCTAGTTCTGGTCTCTATTCTAGTTTTACTGATGACTGAACTGACGACTTACCATTAGCTTTAAATTCTAATACTAGAATTGAATATCTGAAGAGATCAGCTCCAATTCCAGTTTAGTATAATCCCATCTAATCTTTTTGAGATTTATCTCTGATTACAAATGGATTTTATGAAGCAGGAGGAAGCGGCTTGTCAAGAAGAAGAAGATAGGTCCTTGATAGAAATATAGTGCACTTGCAAAAATGTTCGAGTATGTTTTGGGTCACAGTGTGCATTTGTTGTATTGGTTGGAGAGCCAGGTGCAAAGGATATTCCAAGGTCTTCATGTATTCTTTTTTAGTTAATTCCAATCAAGCTCTTAAGAGCATTTTAGAAAAAAAGAAAAACTACAAAGGTTAGAGAACATAAAATAATGTTTAGAGAATCTACAAAGTGCAGAGAAGTTTAGTGCAAAAACCTTCAAATATAGTAAATTTGCCTCTAAAATGTTTGAAAAAAGATATGGTATAGCCAAATGCTTGAAAACTCCTCAATTTAGTGTAATCCCACCTGCAAATTTTAAAGTTTATCTCTAAATTATAGATTTTAAGGTGAGTAAACCTACAAAATATAGAGAAATTGAGTGTAAAAGCCTTCAAATATAATCAAGTTGCCCCTAAAATTTCTCATACACAAGTTTTCTAAGTTTTTAGGAGAAAGCACTATGCCTCAACTTGATTTAGTGTAACCCCCTTACAAAATTTTGAGAATTTTTCTCGCTCAAAAAAATCTAGATTTTGTGCAATCCCACTTACAAATTTTGAGATTCATCTTTGAATTCGAAGTCAACCCAAATGAGGGAGAGCACATACAAAGCTCAAAGAAATCTAGCGTCTCCTATCATCGAATTGTGGAGCTCAATGCACTTCATTAATGCAATGCAAATGTGAAAAGCCTTCATGCAATGCGCCAACACCTCAGGGAATACACATCGAGACAAACGGGTCTCTCTCTCTCTCTCTCTCTCTCTCTCTCTCTCTCTCTCTCTCTCTCTCTCTCTCTCTCTCTCTCTCTCACACACACACACACACACACACACACACACACAGAGTATTGGTATTGGTACTAGTACTGGTACTACTACTACTGGTATTGATACTGCTATACTAGACTAGTAGTATTGGTGTTGTACTGGTATTGTACTATAGTACCAATGGTACTACAAGACTATACTGGTACTAATACTGGTACTATACACTACCAGTACTAATACTGCTATACTACTATACTGCTATACTAGTATTGGTAATACTCGAGTTGTACTGGTACTGTATATATATTGGTACTTACTGCTATTTGTACTAGTACTGGTACGCGTGCGCGCACACACACACATATGTGGTTGTTTATAGCGTGTTGCTATTTCCCTAGTATACTTCTGCTGGGATTGTTGGCCTGGGATACCTTATTGAATAACTTGCTTAAATTCACTATGTAATTTTTTGTAAGGTAGTACCTTAATGGTACATAACCCTTAGATATTAAATGGGTTATGGGCAGGTTACCTAGCTTTGTAAATGATGTCATCTTCTGCTTAATAGAGAGGTGGCTCTCTCCTGATAGGTTTGCGATACTGCGCTCTTAAGCGCTCTCTCTCTCTCTCTCTCTCTCTCTCTCTCTCTCTCTCTCTCTCTCTCTCTCTCTCTCTCTCTCTCTCTCTCTCTCTCTCTCTCTCTCTCTGTACATGGCGACGCTGTTACACCATCCCCTTCTTAAAGCCGGGCCCGCCATACGGCTAAGAAGGAAGGTGGTCACTTGCTCCAAACCCTATAAAAAGGTAAGCTTTACATGCTCGCTTAGCATGGTGGTGTGTGTATTTGGGAGAAGTGTCTGTTCATTAGGACTGTGAGGATTTTACTTGCAAGGGGGTAGTGTTAAGTGTCAGATCCATGGCAAACAGCAAGGATAAGCATGATGTTGTGGAGTTGGTTGCTCCAACTCAATTTCAGGTGGCTTTTGGCATTGAAATGGACTGCTGTCCAAACTGCTAGATGGTTGTGAGTATTTCTCATGCATATGCCGGTAGAGGCATTTGAATAGCTTCTTCTGCTGAACTTTATCTCATGAGAGCTTGTAAAGCACAAGGGGCTTCATATGGTTTTTTTCCCCTTGTAAATGATTTCATCTCTAAAGATATGATTAGCTTGACCCTTCTTATTATTTATCTTTGAAAGCAATGTAGTTGGGTGACATCTATAACATGTGGGACACCCATGCATCACCTGCATACGGTACCATTGCTAACCAAATGTTGTGTTATTTCCATGGGTGCAAGTGAGGGTTACCTTCTCAACTATGGTTTTCAAAGTTCCTTCGCTAGAAGATGCGGACTATTATATCTTCTAGCTCTTGATTTCAGCACTTGTGTATAAAGACTGTTTTGTACTATGAATGGGGATTATAGCTCCTTTCATTGACACAGTTTCTTGTGTCTTTTGTAATCTGAAAGGATTCTTTGGTGTATATGTTATGTTGTTATTGAAACACGCACACCCCTAGCACCAAGAATAGTAGTGATACTATTCAAATACCTAATTACTATATTTTAATCCCTCGATGTCTGTCCTACATAATTTTACCTTGGACTGATCCTTGAGGGATGGTGCTCTCTTCACACGGCCCTTACAGGTTTGCCTGGTCGGTTGAAGGTTGAAGAGGCTACCACTTCTTACCTTTGGTGATATATTTCTCTAAATAGCTTTTTATGGACTTTGCAGAACTTAGCACTATCTCAAGGGATAGAGCTTCCTACGGTACCTCTTTCTAAAGCATCGCTTTAGGTACTCAAATGCATTCATGACCCTATGGCATCTGAATCGATAGTTGGGGTTCAATTGATCCAACCTACTCTTGGTTCAAACCATGTCATTTGATAAATGTGTCCATACCCTTGCCCCTTGCCCAACTTGTAAACAACTCTAAGGAAGGGGTGGCAGAGTTATCTGAATTCATTGAAAACATTCCCGCCCTGACACTTGCTCACAAAGGGGAGTTAGCCAAGTTCTCTTCTGATGATTTCACGAACAAGTTACTTTTAAACAAATTACACATGTGAGGATTTCTTTGGGATCAAGAGCAAAAGCATAAAATATATCGTTGATAGACTATGAATGACAACCGTACTTTTTTCAAACTGGCTGCCAAAGCTTTAAAACTCCTACAGGAGTTATGTCTTCCTTGAAGAAAATATCAGATATTGTGTTGATAAGACTCATTTGACCCTCTTCAAGGACCTTTTGACTTGGCACATCTCTGTTAATGCTTCATACTCAGCTTTTGTTACTCTCATCTACTTCACAAGGCAATAGGCCCATACACAATGGGCCTACTGCCAACCCATTGTGTATGGCGCCTAGGATAGGGCAGGTACACACACACACACACACACAAAGTACTTCTACTGGTACTGGTACTCATACTCGTACTCGTATTGATATTGGTACTACTAGACTATACTGGTACTGATACTGCTATACTACTATACTGCTATACTAGTACTGGTAATAATGGAGTTATAATGGTATTGTATATACTGGTACTTACTGGTACTAGTACTAGTACGCGTGCTCGCACACACACACACACACATAGGGCAGTTTATAGCGTGTTACTATTTTCCTAGTATATTTATGCTGAGACTATTGGCCTAGGGTACCTTAGTAAATAACTCGCTTAAATTCACTATGTAATTTTTTGTAAGATAGTACCTTAATGTTACCTAGCCCTTAGATACTAAATGGGTTATGGACGGGTTACCCAGCTCTGTAAATGATGTCGTCTTTTGCTTAATAGAGAGGTGGCTCACTCTTAACAGGTCCGTGATACTCTCTCTCTCTCTCTCTCTCTCTCTCTCTCTCTCTCTCTCTCTCTCTCTCTCTCTCTCTCTCTCTCTCTCATCCCCCTCTTTCTCTCTATGTACATGGCGGTGTTGTTTCACCATCCCCCTCTTAAAGCCGAGCCCGCCATACGGCTCAGAAGGAATGTGGCCACTTGATCCAAACCCTATAAAAAGGTGAGCTTTACATGCTCACTTAGCATTGGTGGTGTGTGTATTTGGAGAAGTGTCTGTACATTAGGACTGTGAGGATTTTACCTGCAAAGGGATAGTGTTAAGTGTCAGATCCATGGCAAACAGCAAGGATAAGCAGGCTATGGTGGATTTGGCTGCTCCAACTCAATTTGAGGTGACTTTTGGCATTGAAATGAAATGTTGTCCAAACTGTTAGATGATTGTGAGTATTCCTCATGCATATACCGGTAGAGGCACTTGTGTTAATCCTCACGGCTCATGGACACCATATCACCTACGACAGACGTTGTTTTATTTACTTGGTAGAGTCAGGTATCGGGCTTGTCGGTCCAATAGGAAAAGGGTAAGAGTGATCGCCGATGAGAGGCGCACTCTAACTAGAACATTCAAGGGATTAGTTGGCTAAGCATAGGCGCCCAAGTGTGAATGGAGTGAGCTCATATAAAAGTCAACTAAACCTAAAATTCACTCATTCTCTCATTTGTGCAATCGAAGAGTGCTCTTGCTCCATCTCCATCTTCTTCTTCTTCATCTCCTTGTGTGTGTGTATGCGTGAGAGAGAGAGAGAGTGCGATCGAGCATTGCGGCGGCACGACGGCGGCGAGGCGGTTGAGCGTGGTGTAGCTACGTCTCCCTCTTCTTCGTGGCAAGGAATCCTCCACAAAGCAAGTGTAGAGCAGTGAGTGACACACCATCGTCATCTTTGAGCTTACTAGTTTAGGCTTGTTGTGTGCTTGGAGCCATTTGTGGCTCGCACGCGGTGTATCGGCAAGTTCCTTGCATTGACACGTGCGACATACGCGCACATTTTTGGCGCCGTTGCCGGGGAATGCGATACACTAAGCTTGAATGGCACTTTGTGCTTCTTTTGTGGTGCAATTTCAATTGTAGGAAAGGTAAGGAAGGAGGGTGTGTCTGTTGAGAAGAAGGATTTGTGTTATATTGTGTATTTTTTTTGTTAATGGAGTTTTCAAAGGTACTGTGTTTATTCTCTGTATATTAAGGTTGTTAGTTTTCCTTGTTAATGGAGTTTTCAAAGGTACTGTGTTTATTCTCTGTGTATTAAGGTTGTTAGTTTTTTGTGTACAGTAAGTAGGAAGTAGATCTGTGAGAGCTAATAGAGTGTGTTAGTGTGTAATAGTAGGTGTATTAGTTAGAAGTAGGTAGATAGAGTGTGTGTGTGCTCTTGCACAGGCCGCGGCGACCTTATCCTTTTTTAAAAAAAATTAAAAAAATTTTTAAGGTAGGACCGGGATCGGGAATATCTCCCAGACCCAAGCCCAAGCTCACGCTCAGGCCTAGGCCTCAGTCGCCTTTTAATATTACGAATTTTAGCTTCACACGTAGCTAAAAATCGATTTTTTGAGGACCAATGAAACTTCAGATGCTCGAAAATTGTGTTGTAAAGCACACAGTGACCCTCTAGTGATATGCTTGTTTTGAGCTATCACACACTTTAATCAAACATTAAAAACATTAAAAACGTAAAAAACACGAGTAAAAATGGACGCTTAAAAAAGGTAAGCGGTTAACCTTCGAGGTTATCCGTCGGCGCTTGTAGGGTGCCAAGGGCACATGCATCTGCGCTCTAGTAGTGTGCTAGAGACGGAGCAACTAGAGAGAATTTCGACTTACGCGAGTTCTCAATATCCACCTTCTTTAGGTTCCGGGCCCTCGGCGGGGACCCAAGGTAGTACAAACCAAGACCCGAACATAGCGGCTAGTGACTCTTCCTCTAACTACGACGTCATGGAGGGTTTCCCAATGCCTAATCCCGATAGCTCAAGCCAAGACATGCATGCCATGGGCCCGCGGTCCGGGCCGAGCGTGCTTAGCCGCCTGAAGGAAACCTTTAGTAGAGCCACTCGCTCCAAACATGGAGCTAATGTTGTAAATGAGGGGGGTGGGGAAGTAAATTCTCCATTCATGACCAACGTAGAGCCTATGCCCTTAGAGAATGTGCACGTGGATACTTCATTCACTACACCTCCTGACTCTTCAGAGTTATTTCCCTCCGAGGTCATATTACCCGATGGTAGAAGCCTTGTCGAAGTACAAGAGGTTGAGCGCTATATCCTTGCAGCGAGGGAAAAGGAAATTGAGAGCTTATGCAAGGCGAAGCAACCAAGAGAGTTAAAATCGAAAGGTCCTATGTCAATATCTTTGCTAGGAGAGCAATCAAGTGCTCCTGACTTAGCAACCGCTAAGGGCCAACCCCTAGAAAGCAACATTGCAACTAGCTCAAAGGACACCCCTAGCACCTCAATCCTAGATGGAGTGTTCCTAAATGAGAACTGGGAGTACGAACTACAAACGAAAACTTTGACCGACCTATACACAGGTCACACCTATCACGTGGGTTGGTTAGATGTCCTACAATCCACAATGGGCGCTACTAGTGTGGAGGATCAACAACAAAGAGTTTGTGAGGTCATCCGAGAGACAGAACAAGGGGATCAACATGCCTTCAACGGGTCTCATGAGATTCTTGGATACAGGAAAGGCTAAACAACTGACCTTATCGCAAATGGAGACTCCCTCGGTAAGTCCAATGGATCCTCCATATGTTGTTTCGCCAGAGGTCTCAGTGCAATTTGAGCCCACAAGTGATAGCTTTACCTTTCCAAGTCTAGCTCATCTTTCCCTTGATGACACCACAGCTACCATGCCTACCCCAATGATGGGCATGCCAAGAAACACGCCATGGACCTCATTTGTTAGTAAAGCACCGCTACATGGTAGCTCAATGCCTGCAATAGTACCTACAAGTGTGTACCAATCGTATACGCCCATGGGTCCTCGTACTCATGTAGTCCCTACCCCTCCCATTGTTTCAACTACCTATGCTCCACAACCACAACACCCAAGTTCTTATTTCCATGGGACTATACCGGCTAGCATTAGCATGTCACATCCGACGTCTGCTATGCCTAGGGCCACACATATGAACTTTGGACCACCACATGGCACAACACCGTACCCAACGTGGAACCCAAGGGCTTCCTATGCGCAAAGCCCAATGCCAATACCTACTCCACATGTAGTCTCTGGAGCACCTCCACCCACGGTACCTGCTCACTTAGGTGACTTGGCAACATTTGCTCAAGCTATTGGTCGATCTATTGCTGAGAATATGCGTAACGCGCCTCATAGAGAAGGCTAGAAGTAAAGCAGTACAAATAGCCAAGCTCACACAAAAATTTAGTGGAGACGGGGATGTGAGAAAGCATATCAAAGTGTTTGAACAAATATGCGATTCTCTAGGAGAACACAATGACCTACATAAGAGCAATGCTTTAAGCCTGCTAACCTTAAGTGGAAAGGCTAGGGATTGGTATAGAACCCTAAGGGTGGAAGAAAAAATGATTTACCCTACTCTTAGGAGACTGTTCCGAAAAGAATACATACGAGAGGGAGTACTTTGCGGTGTAGCCTCTCAGCTCCAGAAAGCCCAACGAGAGGAAGGAGAGTCGGTGAGATACTTTATTAGTCGCTTGAAGCATTTGAATTCTCGATGTAATCCAAATGAGCGCTTCAACAATAACCAATTGCTTGATAGATTCATTAGGGGATTACGACATGAGGATATCTACAATGGCTTAGTCATTAGAGGTATCACCACTTGGGAAGCAGTCACCACCAATGCGATCCAATTGGAGGATAATTTAATGATTCAAGGAGAAAGAGTGTCTGTTGAGCCTAAATCTATTAGCTCGCAAGCATCAGGGCATCAGCCAATGACCCTAAAGCCTATTGCTAAGGAGCCAAAGATATCTGAGATGACTTTAGCAGATCTCACCAAGGCTATTCAAGAGAGTCTTAGAGACAATCGTGCTTCGCAAAACAATCATATGTATCCAAGAAGGGATCAACAATGGTGCTCAGTATGCTATGGACCACATAGTACCAGTGAATGCCCTACTTTTAGAGTAAAATTCAATGGGAACTGCAATGCCTGTGGGAGGTATGGTCATCAAGCTAAGGATTGCATAGTATTTAAGCACGCGATGGCCAATAGACCAACCTTAGCATGGACAGACACACCTCGAGTGCCTACATTGATTCCGGTCCCACCTCTTGAACAAACATCACAACACATGGTCCCTAGGGCCCAAAATGTTGTTCAAACAACACCTTTACCACCTCCAATGCTAGGACTGCAACCACCACATCCGAGAATCACTTCTGTGAATCAAGTGGGTCGTGAGTTATCTATTGCTTGTTTGGAAGGCTGTGAGGGAGATATAGATCCTAATATTGCCTATGGGATGGATGTGCTGGAAGAAATTCCACAATACTACATGGAGGACTATTGGGGACAAGTCAAACATGTATATCAAGTAGCTGCTCTTGCGACAAGAGGCCAAAATATCAATTACACTACTAAGAGACCACCTCTTCAATGCTATGAGTGTGGAGGTCCACATCGTGTAGCTGAGTGTCCTATTAGGCTACAAAAGAACGCCACACTAATGCAAACCAATGAAGCGAGCACGTCTACAATGCCGATACTCATGTGTAATCGATGTGGCATAGATCATTTGATTGCCCAATGTTCAAATAATCCAAATGCACCGAAGATCACGCCATTAAACTTGATTGAAGTTACTGAAGAGCCATCACAAAGTACACATGTGGTACCAGTAAACGTACTCACACGATCGATGCTCCAAAAACAAAACTATATTCTTGAGGAAAGAGACACTGCATCAATTGCCCAATCTCAAAAAAAGAAGAAAACACGAAGAAAGAGATCGCAAAAAGCAACAAAGTCAAACCCCAGTTCAAAGACCAACATAGGGACTGGTGATGACCCCGTATATATGAATGACACTGAAGAGGATTCTGATTCAGGAGAAACCGTGGAGACCAAAACAACCACTAAGATAGAAACCAACAAGGAAGATCTTCATGAGCCACAATGGCCAGGATCCAAGAAGAAGATAGGAACTTATCCAAACCCTACAGAGGAGATTGAGCGAGTCAAGCAATTAAGGAGTTTGGTAGAAGATACCCAAAGGGATCTAGAACCAGCACCTAGGCAAATCCAGATTACAGACACTGTGTTCCCTACACAACAACAACCTCACCAAGTCCATAGACCCTTAGACATACCTAGTGTCATCCAAGAAGAAAGTGACTTAAAGTCATGGGAAAGTGGGCGTACTCACTTCTTGATGGAAAGAATGTTTACAGAGGGACTACCTGATCCTATCGAAGAAATGGAGATCCCATCTTCCCCACGCCAAGGGACTGAAGTCCAAAAGGTGCCGTTAAACATTGCCAAATTGATGGTTTCATGTCTTCAGAAGTTAGAACCACCATCATGTCCAAACTATATAAAGACCCTGAGCTAGTCTCAGCTCTTCGAGCCTTTCTCAATGGAGAACTAAAGTTTGGGCTACCACAATTTGCACAGATGGATGGAGCTGGGGAGATGCCAATAGAGGAGGAACAGTTAGATCCACAACCCAACCTAGATGAGAACCTTGTTATAGAAATACATGTTAAAAATTTGGGACAATACTTTGAGGGTGATGAATCCAATGCGACCATACCAATCACTACGAAGGGATTAACTGTGAAGGGAATCCTTGATGGTGGCGCTGGGGTTAGCATTGTGACTAAAAATTGATGGGAAACTATGGGAAGACCTCACCTTGCGACCACAACCATAGTAGTGAAGATGGCCAATGGATCTATTGTTAAACCTATTGGAATGCTAGAAGATCTCAAGATCAAGGTCTTTGGACATAAAATAAGGATTACCTTCATTGTTATAGATTTCTCCAAACACACTATGGCATCGGAGATGATCTTAGGACGTCCTTTCATGAGGGAAGCAAAAATGGTGCATGACTGGTCTAAAAACCATGTCTACTTGCAATTTCAAGAATCGGTCATTCGAGTGGATCTTGTGACGGGTCGAGCACATCATCTAGGAAACAAGGTTATAATTGATCAAAGATCTGACACCACAGTTCACTCGGCCCCATTGCAGTATTGTACATGTGTAAAGCGGACACTGATGTTGGGGAAGATTCTCCTTATATGGATGTACTACCTGGGATGACTGAGTCGGACAATGTGGATTGGGTCCACCTAGCAGCAACCATAAACACTTGGGGAAATAGGGGGACAACCTCGGTAACACCTGAGGGGGATGAAATTCCCGTACCCTTAAATATGCTACAAGCAATGCATATAGCTTCTGAAAAGACTCATCCTAATATAGCAAAAAAAACATACAAGTGGGTCCCTAAATCTTCTTTAGCGACCATGGCTGATGCTAAAAAACAGAAGCCTTGTAAGAAACGTACCACTCGCTCCAAGAAAAATAAGAAAATGTTGCGATGGATTCCTAAACGACTATTGGAAGCCCAAGGCTACTATCAAGGAAATGATCAAATCTGGGTGCCAAAACATAGATTGTGTTCTTACTTGTCACCTGACCCATGCGAGCCCAATCCCGTAGCTCCAAAACGAATCAACGATCGCAGAAAGAAAAAACCACAAAATGCTACACACTCGTTCCAGAGCTAGTCTGGGTACCGAAGAAAGAACGATTTGTTCCACCTAGCTCAGGAAGAGGGGAGTCCCATGAAGCTTCTAGCTCCTCATGTAATGCATCCATAGAGGTAAAAGCTTCTCCACAGCCTCCACCTACAATAGTGGACCTCCATGAAGCTACAAAAGAATCCACACCTTCCAGTGTTCAAGAATCACCGGATTGAACCACTTCAAGTTCGATCCTGGGAGAGTGCCTTGCCACCGTTGCAACTCGACGAGCCGCCTAAGGTAATAGAAAACTACTTGCAAAAATCCCCACCTATTACCAACTGGAACAATTGGTTTCAAAGGGTGACGAGCTCATTTCAAACGGTATGATCTACGCAAGGAAGGGGGGATTGTTTGCTGACAGTCATCATTCACTTACTTCCCTCTCAACCTTCCTCCCTGACCTCTTAATCTCCCAATCTTAGGGAATGTATATATATATCCTTATACTAACAAAAAACAAAAATAATTAAAGAGCAAGAGCAATTAGCAAACGAGTATGCACAATAAAAGTCAAAACATTGATCCAGACCTACACCTTCACATCCGGTACACTGAAACAGAAACCTATGTCATAAAACACCTTTGATCCTCATCACTCGAGTGATGGAGGGTAGGTAAGATTAGTACGATAGGAGTGTCTCTATTTGAGAGTTTAGTGATTAGCAAAGTATCTTTTCCCACTGATGTGCCTCCTAGAGGTATTCTTTGTGTTTCCTCGTGTGTACAGGAACGTGTTGCTGTGGTTGGGATTTGGACCTTCATGGAATCTTTCTCTTGTTCACACTTCAAATCAAGCATGACCATCAACACAAACAGGTGTTTCTTGTCCATTAGCATTGCCCCTTATATTTTTTGCATCCATGTTTGTCTGCTTTGATTGTGATTGGTAGCATAATTTTCAACACATTTGCTTAGTATCAAACATTAAATTCAATGTAATTTTTGTCATAATCACTTGTCTAGGTTTAAAAATCAAGCATTCCGACTAAGCTAGTTTGACCAACCTAGATGTTAGAGATCTTCTCTTAATACCATGGGGAATGCCTTCTTAATAATCAATGGTTACTTAGATTCTTATTACGATTTATGCAGCATTGTGTGAAATGTACTAGGGCTTTCTAGTGGGCTTAGTCCCTATTGACCTTTAGCTTAAGTATTATAAAGGGAGTTTACTAGTGTGATGAGCTTAGGGAGGGTAACAATGTTATGTGACCCCCCAAAGTTACAAAATTAAAATGCTGAAAACGAACAAACAAAAAATCAAAGTGCCACAATGTAAAATTTTAAGCTGGAAGAGAAATCTAAGCTTGATTTGGTACTTCACTCACATGTATCACCTATGGTACTAGAGCCCTAGAGGTTCCCAATGTGGGCGCTTTTCCTTGAGAAGCAAAAAACCCCAAGGCATACAAAATAAGCACACACATCAAAATTGAATCACTGTGAAAAGACTTTGGGGGGTCAAAGAAAAGGAAATAAGTCAGGCGATGATTTCATGAGAATTCCTTTTATCGTAGCTTAACTACAAGGTCTTCTAGGTATAGCCTCTAGTCAGCCCTCGAACATGAAATACTTGGCTCTCGCGATTAAACAACTTAATTGACCAGATAAAATTAAGAAGTTTACCCATGGTATTAATAGTCGATCTCTAGTGCCTTTCGATCGTTAAATTAGCGACTCCATACTTGTTTAATTTTTTACCTTTACATATGTTTATGCATTTGATTATATTGCAATTTAATGTTTATTGCTGACAAATGGTTTAAAATTCTATTACCAATCACATTGTCTGCCTACAACTGCATATGCTTTTTAATTCTATATGAGAATGCAATTACTGTGCCAATGTTGTTTGATTTCGCAGTGATGACTGAAGAAGGCAAGGACATTCATCTCAAATGCTCTTCCACCTCGACAAACGAGCTTCAACTCAATAGCTTCCGAGGACGTAATCTACATCAGGAAGGGGGGCATGTTAATCCTCACGGTTCATAGACACCATATCACCTACGACAGACGTTGTATTATTTTCTTGGTAGAGTCGGGTACCGGGCTTGACGGTCCAATAGGAAAAGGGTAAGAGTGATCGCCAATGAGAGGCGCACTCTAGCTGGAACATTCAAGGGATTAGTTGGCTAAGCATGGGCGCCCAAGTGTGAATGGGGTGAGCTCATATGAAAGTCAACTAAACCTAAAATTCACTCATTCTCTCATTTGTGCAATTGAAGAGTGCTCTTGCTCCATCTCCATCTTCTTCTTCATCATCTCCTTGAGTGTGTGTGTATGCGTGAGAGAGAGAGAGAGAGAGTGTGCGATCAAGCATTGCGGCAGCACAACGGCGGCGAGGCGGTTGAGCGCGGCGTAGCGGCGTCTCCCTCTTCTTCGTGGAGAGGAATCCTCCACGAAGCAAGCGTAGAGCGGTGAATGACACACCATCGTCATCTTTTAGCTTACTAGTTTAGGCTTGTTGTGTGCTTGGAGCCATTTGTGGCTCGCACGCGGTGTATCGGCAAGTTCCTTGCATTGACACGTGCGACATACGCGCACAACTTGAATAGCTTCTTCTGTTAAACTTTATCTCATGAGAGCTTGTAAATCACAAGGGGCTTCATATGGTTTTTTTCCCCTTGTAAATGATTTCATCTCTAAATATATGATTAGCTTGATCTTTCTTATTATTTATCTTTGAAAGTAATCTAGTTGGGTGACGTCTATAACATGTGGGATACCCATGCATCACATGCATACAGTACCAATGTTAACTAAATGTTGTGTTGTTTCCCTGGGTGCAGGTGAGAATTACCTTCTCAACTATGGTTTTCAAAGTTCCTTGGCTAGAAGATGCAGACTATTATATCTTCTGGCTCTTGATTTTAGCACTTGTGTATAGACTGTTTTGTACTATGAATGAGAATTATACTTTCTTTCATTGACATAGTTTCTAATGTCTTTTGTAATCTGAAAGGATACTTTGGTGTATATGTTATATTGTTATTGAAACACACACACACACACACACACACACGAATACATGCATATAGCTTTTGAACTTCGAGCGTCAAAGTCAAAGATCGTTTACAACATAGAAGGTCCATGCAAACCTACAAAAGGAGGTTCATTGAGTAGCACATGGAGAAAAAAACTTTATGGCCTTCAAAATGTAAAGGAAACCACCGTTCAAATGATTTTCAAAAATAAAAGTAGTTAGTGTCAGCCTTGAAATTGAGGACCTCACTGAAATGACCTCCCAAAACTATAAGTTTAAGTATTATACATTTAGATAAGTACTAAGGTATTTTTGACTTTCCGTAGCGAAATCCTCTTAAGAGTCTTTTCATTTTCTACCATCCTAGTACTTACCGTTCACTTTTGCATTTTCAATTGAATATTATTTAAAGGTTCTGTTTAAAATGAAGCAGAATGTGACACATGGAGGGTCTCTTCTTCCTTGAAAATTTTAAACTGCTTCATATATAGTACTAGTATGTGACCCGCACGTTGCTGCGGCTAGTTAGAAGCAAGGCTTAACTTTGTGACACTCTCCTCTCTCACCTTCCCCCCAAGGTGGCAACATGTGCAAACATTCTCTATGTATTGATAAGGTAGAGCCAAATATATTTTTGGATGCTTCATTATTAAATAAGATCATCCTCCAAAGCTATGATAAGGCAACTATAGCTACCTATCAATAGTGACATCCCCTAAAGAAAAATGGAGAAGATGATATATATACCCTCTCAAAAGAAAATTTAATGAAGATCCACCCATATTTTTTATGTTTAAACAACTTATTCTTTGATGTTTAAAGAACTTAGAGGTGATACATTTTTTCTAATTGTTTTAGGATCTATAGATAGGACTAATGTGTGACCCTCACGTTGATGCGACCAAGAAAAGCATGGCCATTGGGTCACACACACACATTGGTGTGTGTGTGTGTGTGTGTATGTCCGTATGTACACAAGTGGAGAGGGTGGACTTTAATACTTGTAATCACTCCAAGTAGATGACAATTCTCTCTCTCTCTCTCTCTCTCTCTCTCTCTCTCTCTCACACACACACACACACACACACACACACAGGGTTTGAGGTCAAGACTTGTCAAGTAGATCTTTAAGATCCCCTTTAGCGAGTTAGTGAATAAAAAGAGAAAACTATAATAACCATTGAGTGTGGTGGATTGGTTATCACAATTCCCTCTTTAAAACCAACTCTTAAATCAAACATTTGTCAGGTTAGAGATTTGAGGTCTCTTAGTGTGTTCATATGATATTAAAACTTCTCTCTCTCTCTCTCTCTCTCTCTCTCTCTCTCTCTCTCTCTCTCTCTTATACACACACACACACATGCATAATGGCATTCAACCTTCCAAACCCTCGGTCACCCTCTTTATCTCCCTCCATCAATATTTCTCTTTTGATAGCTGCAATCTCTCTCTCTCTCTCTCTCTCTCTCTCTCTCTCTCTCTCTCACACACACACACACACACACACACACACACACACACACACATACACACATGCATATTGGCGTTCAACCCTCCGAACCCACGATCATCCTCTTTATCTGCCTCCATCAATATCTCTCTTTTGATAGTTGTTCTCTCTCTCTCTCTCTCTCTCTCTCTCTCTCTCTCTCACACACACACACACACACACACACACACACACAAAATCATAGTTGGAAGCGTGCCAAAAAAATTTATCTAACAAATGTATATGTAATACAATTATGATAGTTGATCCTTGTTGGTATCATGTCCAGTAAAATATGCTCAGTTGAACGGCCTTCATCTCTTTATGTGAAAGAAATTATCACGACAAACAATCCTTCATCAATTGATGCCTCTATATGGAAGAAATCTTTAGGAGTTCTATGTCAAAATGCGATGTCTTATGTAGCACAAATGCAAGAGCCTCTCCCTAGAGAAAGTTGTTGAGATCATTATCTAGATATCCAAATTCTAATGATAATATAACAAGCGAAAGAATCACGGCGGCTTTCTAAAATAATTAGAAAGTGATAAAATCATTAGGTTGAGTTTAAGTAGAATCAGTGTTCAAGAAAGGATTGCCTCAGCTTAGCCTTGAGCCGGTTGAAAATGGAGACTACATGGTTGCAAACCATGGTAAAGGGGAGAAAAATTGGTGAAATATGTGAGAAAATAGTTCAAAAATCCTGCAAATTTTAAATTTATGCTAGTATTTCAGGTTTGCTTCTTTGTGGGAAGGAAACTCAGTTGATGGCCGCTTAACAAAAGAGACTTTCCTGAATATTGACTAGAATTAAGTTATAGAATGTAAAAAAAGTCAAGCCATATGAAGCTGTGAAATTCTAAAACTCATTAATATGTGTGTGTGTGTGTGTATCCATAGAATTTACTAAAATTATGCAAGTGAAGTTTCACTTTAACAATAGGATGCAAAAAAAGTCAAGACATGTCATGATATGAAATGAAAGTGAAATAAACATTTAAAGTATGTCTCCATCATGCACTGAAAACAATGAAAGTCTCCCTAACCCAACACAACACTAAGGTTTCTTTTAGAAAGCAATTATGGTCACATTGCCTGAGCTCATGAGTCCAAAGCCGCATTTTCAAAAACTCTTCTCATTTACTTCAAATAAACCACCCTTTGCTTTATTTTAAGCCTAAAAAATATAACCTTAATAGCCAATAGTGTAGCCATCTCAATCCCCCACAATAGTTTCACCCTCTTATGGTGTAAGCCTCATTTTCAAAAACACTTCTCATTTACTTCAAATAAACCACCCTTTGCTTTATTTTAAGCCTAAAAAATATAACCTTAATAGCCAATGGTGTAGCCATCTCAATCCCCCACAATAGTTTCACCCTCTTATGGTGTTCATAACTAAGTTTTAGTGCATTGATCCGTAATCAAGATTGTATCAATGTATATTAGGATACTTCATCTTTGGCTTTCCATAATCTTTTCTTCGCATATATGGAGTATTTGAAAGCTAAAGTAATAAGTGCTATTTTGTACTTGGCTTTGAAAGGTTGCTAATTTGCCAAGGAATATATCCCCCCCCCCCCCCCCCCCCCCCTCTCTCTCTCTCTCTCTCTCTCTCTCTAGTGTCCCATGCAAGGACATAATAAATTTTTAATAGGTTCACCTCTCCTCTTTGTACATAGCTTGTGCTCCAGGTGGCCAGAGAGTGACCGTGGGTGTACTAAGTGTCCAATTTTTTTAGTGCCTCTCATGCCTTTCTATTTTGTGTCTATTGGAACTTATGTTTGCAAAAAAAAAAAGGACTTCATTGTATTTTTAATTGACTAAAGTTTGTAAAACCCGATCTACATTCCAAGCTTGCCTTGAAGAAAATTAATAAATTTTACAAGTTTTAGTTTAAATAATGATAATTCCTCATATTTTAACCTAAAAATCAGAAGAGCTTTATTTGTGTCCGAATTTATTGAATTAATTCAATTAGTAAAAATAGTATATGTAGATGAAACACTTCGTATCGTAGAATTGACTCCCTTTTTTTGAAACAATATGTAATTGCTTTTGGAGGGCTGCCAAGTTATTGGGAAATCTCTCTCTCTCTCTCTCTCTCTCTCTCTCTCTCTCTCACACACACACACACACACACACACATCCTGGTGTTCCATGCAAGGGTGCAATAGCTTTTTGATAGGTGCACTCTCCTCTTCACGTGCATACCGAGGTGCATAGCTTGTGCTCGAGTTGGCAAGAGAGTGACCATGGGCGTATTAAGCATCAAGGTTTTCAATGCCTCTGATGCCCTTCCACTTTGGGGTTATTAGGCTAAAATTGTGTTTGCAAAAAAAAGGGTTAAGTGTTTTTTTAAATGGCTAAAATTGTAAAACTTAGGCTGCATTTCAACCTTTCCTTGAAGAAAATTGATAAAAATTTACGAGTTTTAGTGTACCGACATTCTTAAAATTCAACCTAAAAATTGGAAGGGTTTTATTTATGCTTTTAATTTTTAATTACTTCAAATTAGGAAAAACAATATAAGTAGATGAAACATTTCTTATTGTAGAGTTGACTCCCTTTTTTTTGAAACAATATGTAATTGCTTTTGGTTTGTTGCCAGCTTGTTGGGAAAACTCTCTCTCTTTCTCTCTCTCTCTCTCTCTCTCTCTCTCTCTCTCATGTTGGTACCCCACATGAGGATGTAACAAATTTTTGATAGGTGCACCCATCCTTTTGTCAAATACTATCCTTGGGGTGGTGAGAGAGTGACAGTGGATATACTAAGCTTCCAACTCTTCTACATCCATCATGCCTTTCCATTTTGGGGCTATTCAAGGCCCATGTTCACGAAAAACCGGGGCTTAGTGTATTTGTAATTGGATAAATTTACGTAGTTTGGGCTAGATTCCAACTTGCCTTGAAGACAACCGAAAAATTTTTGTAAGTTTTACTA
The DNA here is from genome assembly GCF_014529385.1 of Adiantum capillus-veneris. Taxonomy (NCBI): domain Eukaryota; kingdom Viridiplantae; phylum Streptophyta; class Polypodiopsida; order Polypodiales; family Pteridaceae; genus Adiantum; species Adiantum capillus-veneris. The sequence continues at coordinate 61,094,109 of NC_140944.1, read as the reverse complement.
TAAATATTTGGAATTTTTCAAAATTTTACCTGAAAAACAAAAGTTCTTTTATTGTGCCCTTATATATTTTCAATCTTTTCATTCAAAATTTTATATATATATATATATATGGCACCCTCTTCGAGACCTCTCTCTCTCTCTCTCTCTCTCTCTCTCTCTCTCTCTCACACACACACACACACACACACACACACACACACACACACATGCCCTTCCATTTTGGGGCTATTCAAGTGTGGTGTTTGATATTCGATAAAAATTGGGGTTTAGTGTTTTTTTAACGAGCTAAGGTTACGAAATCCTAGCAAGACTCGAAGTTTGCCTTGAAATAAACCGATAAACTTTTTTCATTCAAAATTATTTTGAAAAAATATATATTTGGCACCCTCTTCGAGACGTCTCTCTCTCTCTCTCACTCACACACACACACACACACACACACACACACACACACACACATGCCCTTCCATTTTGGGGCTATTCAAGTGTGGTGTTTGATATTCGATAAAAATTGGGGTTTAGTGTTTTTTTTAACGGGCTAAGATTACAAAATCCTAGATTCGAAGTTTGCCTTGAAATAAACCGGTAAATTTTTGCAAGAGTACATATGAACAATTCCCTAAATTGTAAAGTTTTATGGCCATTGGCCTTCAAAAAACAAAGTTCAATTGGCTTAAAAGGAAAGGGAGAGTCTGCCTTCAAAATGAAAAGTAGTGTCAACTCCATTTTTTGTAACTTCTAGGTTGAAAGTTCAAAAGGGTCACAAGTCCCAAGCTTCATTGTAAGGGGTATTTTTGAAGTGAAGCAATGAATGACACCTGGACGGGCACCTGGAGGCCCTCTCCTTCCTCAAAAGTAGTGTCAACTCCATTTTTTGTAACTTGTAGGTTGAAAGTTCAAAAGGTTCACAAGTCCCAAGCTTCATTGTAAGGTGTATTTTTGAAGTGAAGCAATGAATGACACCTGGAGGCCCTCTCCTTCCTCAAAAATTTTAAGCTGCTTCATATATAGTATTAGTATGTGACTCGTGCATTGCTACGGCCAAGGAAACATTGTCTCTATTCTCATAGGGCTATCTTCTCTTCCAAGTGGGACACTATCAATATTCTCTTCCTACATGTATAGTCTATTGCATTTCTAAAAGTGATGCATGACACAAACTCTTAATAGATGATGCAAAGCATTCTTTGAAACCAAGATTTGGAGCTTCTCATAGACATTATCCTTCATGAGGTGTTAGCCCTTGTTCAACAAACTTAGGAGTGCTCTAATTCTATAGGTGTGTGTGCGTGTGTGTGTGTGTGTGTGTATGTATATGTATATGTGTGTGTGTGTGTGTGTATATATATATATATATAAAGAGAGAGGGAGAAGGAGAGAGAGAGAGAGCCCTCCTTTTGGTCTACCTTGATCTAGCAATGTTACCAAGCTTGATTATAGAGATTATATAAGTTAGCATGGTGTGAAGAGATGAAAGCTAACATAAGTCAATGTAATAGTATAACTTTTTAAAAATGGAATGGATTCTAGAATTGATTTCAATGATAGGAACACAATTGGATTCAATGTCTCTGCTCCACTCTCTTACTTGCTTCTATCCTTGCATCTTTCTTATGAAAATAGCATGGTAGCAGTGCACATCATAACTGCCTATATAATAAGAAGGATATCTTTCCCTTGGTCTACTTAGGGTTGACAAAAGTGCTACTAAGAAGTACAAACTGGGTAAGCTAGCAAGCTTTTAAAGATGAAGGCCCATAACTGCTACACTGTGTAATTATAAAACTTTTCATATCTAATAGTAAAGTTATGAAAAGATTAGGGCTCATACTTTCCAATGTACCAAGAAAGATTCCAGTTTCAAAGAGGGGTTGGATTTCTTTTAATATTAAGGATATGATTGACCGTTCCGTCTATGTTGCTCTCCAGATGCCTTTTTGCATCTCTATCTATGTTTTGTGCACAAGCATAGTACTATTTTACATTATCATATAATATAATAATGCATAAGTAGCTTAGTACAATAAGGTGCACACTATTTGTCCATGTACACTTTCACGTCATTTGCACCTTAAAATGTGATAGAAATGAAAGCAAAATAAGGTCACTCAATTGTTTATTTTTGCAAGAGTTTTGGCCATTATGTTAAATTGAAGGATGTGGCGCAAAATTGAGGTTGTGACTTAAATTCATGCATGTCATTGATCTCTATCTCCCTCTCTCCCCAAATTATAAAACGTGTGTTCCTTGATGAGAGAGCAAATTGTATTCAACTATTTACAAGCTTGAGCCTTTTCATTTATGCCCAATCTATATAATACCAACCATTTGGATTTGCTCTTGGTGCCTTAAATGTGAGGAGACATTGAGGCAATCTAATCAAGGAAAAGATTGATTAAAAATGTAATTTTCTCTACTTGAGTGCCCAACTTTTGATCACATGAAATTTCTTGTCTTACACTTTAGCCTGGATCATGGGCTACATTTCTTTGTTTCCCAAAAGCTTCATGGATTTGATTTGTTAGTTGCCACCATTATATTCATAGTCTTCAAGCATGCTACATGTAGTATTTGATCCCATAGGTCAATCTAATGTTTAAGGATGATCTCTCTCTCTCTCTCTCTCTCTCTCTCTCTCTCTCTCTAACTTTGAGGTCATTGTGATTGTTTCTACGATATTGAAAATCCCATCTCCTCTCCCTCCTTGAGAAAGTATGCAAGTATGTAAGCACTTGCATTCAAGAATCAAGACTCGTTATGTATGTTTTTGAGCCCTCTTGTCTTTTTCTTCTTCTTCTACTCTTTCTCTCTCTCTCTCTCTCTCTCTCTCTCTCAAAACTCATTTGATAGTATTTTTTGTCGCGATGTTAAACATTGTGTGTATGTGTGTGTGTTATTTAAGCTATGCAACACAATGACTCCTTGCAAGCAATGTTTGGAGTAGGTTTTCCTAAGCTTAGCCTTGAGAGTCTAGATTAACGGGTCTCAAACCGTGTTGATAGGAAATAAACGGGTAAAAATAGTCAAAAAATGCTCTATAATTGCAGATTTTAGAAATTATTAGTATTTTTTTTGTGCATCTTAATGGAAAGAAGATGTGCATTGTAGATACATCAACAAAGTGAAGGCCGTTTCTGCTACAAAAGGAGAGGTGCCAAAAGGTTCTTGAGGGCTTAGGTGTGTGTGTGTGTGTGTGTGTGTGTGTGTGTGTGTGTGTGTGTGAGAGAGAGAGAGAGAGAGAGAGAGAGAGAGAGATTTTATTATCATCCTCGGAGGTCAAATATGACCTATGGGACCAAAGTTACATGTGATGTAGTATGTGTATGGCTGATGAGTGACTCTCGATGCTCCAAAACTGTTGGTGATGAGAGTCGCAATGGAGAGCCCACACTTTGGCTGGGAGAGGAAAGTGTGTAGGTCTAAGTTATGGCGGAAATGTGAGAGAAGCAAGTTCGAATGTGACCAAAAGCTGAGCACTCTATTAGTGTGTGGTACTCAGACTCTCAAACTTGCAGTGAGCAAAATGTGCACAATCGATTTGACTCTTCTCCATTGCCCTAACGTCCTATCTCGCATCGGAGGAAATGGGAGCTAAGCCGAATGGTTGCGATAGTGTGTATCGCCGACAAGGGGATAGGCTCAAGCATGTAAGTGTGAGTATGGTTTCCTCTTTCAGCGAAGAACATGGTTTTGTAGTTTGGGGGCAATATGGGTGGTGTAATGTATGAAGCGTGACCCATCGGATTTTTCCCAAGCCGTAATACATTGGCAATGTAGAAAAACTTCATTCACTTGGGAGTCAATTGAAGCATCATGTAGCAAGTGTAATGCATCCCATCTCCCAAACCACTTCTTTATGTCTTGCATCCATCCCGTGCTCAAGATCTTGCTTTTATGCGTCTTTTGAACTTTTTTGCTTGCTTCCCATGCAATTGTAGAAAGTCGATGTGAGGGGTTTTGACGCATCTTTCTCATGTAATCCACAAACCTTTCCATGCCCATAACCTCAATTGGAAGACATCCCGACTTAAGAAGTAGGAGCATATATGGTGTTTGTGTCTTCACTTGGAGAAAGTTTGTAAGAAAACACTTTTGGACATTCTCAAACTCTTTCCAAGTAGATTTTGAGATACTCCCGCCCCACACTTCAACTCCATAAAGAAGAACCGGTGTCACCAATGCATCAAAAAGATACTTCTTGAGAACCCAACACTTGATGTTTCCCGCATTACACATGTTCTTAAATGCATAATATGCTCTCTTTCCCGCTTCCAAATGACGCATAGCACATTCACAAGTGGCACATTCATGCCACTTGTGATTGGACGGAACCTCAAGGCCAAGGTACTTAAAGCTCTCAACAACTTCAAGTGTCTCATTGTTGTACACAATGCATGGCTTCTCCTTATGGTTGGTTTTCACAAGCATAACCTTTGTTTTCGATTCATTCACAATCAGCCCACTATGCAAGCAAAAGTTCTCAAGGACAACCATAAGCTTTTGTGCATCTTCTAAAGTGTGTGATAGAAGCACTACATCATCCACATACAACAAAAGCATGATTATCGCATTGCAAATAGTGACCTCTTTAATGGCTTCTTCTTGCATAAAGTCAAGTACCATTTGTTCCAATTGATCGATACATAGACCAAAGAGGGTGACAACGGACATCCTTGTTTAACCCCAATAGTGCTTACAATTTTTTTTGAAATTTCTCTTCCCATGCGCAATTGACAAATCACCTTCTCATAGATTCGAGAAACCGCAAGCATAAACTCACTTGGCACTTGGAGTTCTTCCATCCTTCTCCACAAATTGTTACGTGGAATCATATCAAAGGCTTCTTAAAGTCCACAAAACAACAATACAATCGTTTGCCTTTCAACCGACTTTCCTCCATGAGAACACAAAGAGTGACAAGATGATCAATGGTGCTATGGCATCGAAAAAAACCCGCTTGTCCCTTTGCACGCTTGTCATTATCTTCAACTCAATCACTCAATTCCAAACAACTTTTCCATAAGAGATCCAATCATTATAGTCCGGTAGTTATTTACATTCTTTACATCCCCTCCTTTGCTTAACCCAATTAGTACTCCAATCATAAGGCATACCATGTTTAAGTGCAAGATTGAACATATCACACATCCACTCATGGGTAAAATCTACCGCCATTTGATCATCTCCGGCTTGATACCTTGAAGATCTCTCGCTTTGCGAGTGGCCAACTTTTCAAGGCCACCGCATACATCCTCAATAGTAAAAAAAAGAGGGCATACATGGGAGTGAACCATAAAATGACACTTTTTCAGCATTTGCTTGCTCATATAATTGCCTACAATGTGTGTACATATCCAAAAGACTCAAGTCACCAAAATTCTCAACCCGCTTGCCCCTCAAGTTTCTCCAAAATCTTCCACATGCATGTGCCTTTTCTTGGACTTGAAAAAGTTGTTGCTCTACTTTCCATCTTAATCTCTTCTTTTGAATCAATGCCTTGTATGTATGCGAATGACTTTGATAGTTGTCTTTGTCCATAGTTGCATCAAGCTTTATCAAGGACTTTCGAGCATCTTGACATTCTTTATCAAATTACCTTTTGTTTGATCTATCTTTGTTGATATCATGGAAGTGCTTTATAGCAAAGCATTCTTCGACACAAGAACAAATAACTTTTTTGAAAGCTTTCCATTTAGTTTCTAATGGTGCATCATATTGAAGCTTCTTCATCCATAATTTTTGCTCAACCATTTCAATGTACATTGGTGCCCGTTTGAAATCCATATATAGTGATAATTTCTCTTTCCTTTGGCTGAGATTATCATGCTTAGTAAAGGTCAATACATAAGGTGCAATGGTCCGATTCCGGGGTCCATTGGCCAAACATAAAACTCTTTATGTGATACATGATGCCTTCGGAGAGTAGCA
>NC_140944.1:61008181-61083181 GCF_014529385.1 Adiantum capillus-veneris | reverse complement strand
TTTTCTCAAGCTCTTTAAAGAAATGCACACTTCAAAAATTCTAAAAAATACCAATATTGGTCTTATAAAAAGCCCCTTAAAAAGATAAAGCAAAATATATCTTCAAAAATTAAATTTTCATTAATTACAAAAATCTCCACTAAAGCCCTTTTTTTTAATATCTTAAAAAAGTAAATTTGCATTAAGTAGCAAAACTTTCACTAAAATTATCCCTTTTCTGTTATGTGCAATGAAACTTAAACAGTTATTCTCTCTAGAATAGAATAAAAAGTTTTTGACTTTGCATTTTAAAAAGCTTGTCTTTTCTTACATTATGCAAAGGTTGTCATTTCTTACAATTTTAGCCTTGACTTTTGCATTTTAGATTAGATGTTTTGTAAGGTTGGCTGCCATTTTTTACAATCTTACCATTCAATGTTGCATTTTAGATTAGATGTTTTGCAAGTTCTTTTTTAAAAAGTGAACGGGAGGCTCTCTCTTTCCTTGAAAAATTTAACGTGCTTTAGATATAGTATAGATAGAAGATGATGTCTTTTTATTCATAAGACTTTCAATGCCCCTTATACACTTGTCAAACAATAAAAATTGAACAACCTTCACCCATAGTGCACTAAAGCCCTTCTTAGCCCAAAAAATAAATTCGAACACTGTCAAATAAGATCGGAGGGTCGATTTTGTTTCGTATTTCTTACATGTAGGTGGTCGCCCCTTAGGACTAAGTGGCATGGGCATGGGAGGGTGGGATCTACGACGAGAGCATTGTGGGCCGTAGATCCCAGTGGCGATGCCGAAAGTAATTTAAGATACCCTAGATTATTTTTTAATTACAAAAAATAATCTACGATACCTTAAATTACTTTCAGCTGTCGCTCTTGTGCATACATGTTATAAGTAAATTAGGTCCCCACGTTTCACAACGCGTGCATGGCGTAGTGGTTAGGGTGTGCGTCTCTCATGGGTGAGGTCACGGGTTCAAAATTCACCCCCGAAAATATAAGTATCGTAGATTACTTTCAAAACTCGAGCACCATAGGTTACTTTTTACAAAAGTATTCTACGATATCCACATTCCAGATCTACGATCCATAATCTCCCGATCATAGATCCCACCCTCCCATGTCCGTGCCACTTAGTCCTCAAGGTGGCCGCCACGATGGGACCTTCATTAAAGTCCCCCTGGGCTTTAGTGCTGAGGGGAACCATGTGTGAATGCTCTATCGTAATGATCATACAAATCGCGCCAGTTCTTTCTCTTGCTCTTCGCCTTCACGGCGCCGGCACTCCAAGGTAATGGCTACCTCCGTTATTCCTCTGCAGGCGTTGGACTCTTGTCATAGCTGTAGTTATGAAAACAAAGAAATCTTGCAGCTCTTCTATAGGCTATAGGGCCGTGGCGGCCAACCCCCCCCCCCCCCCCCCCCCCCCCCCCCCCCCCCAAAAAAAAAAGAACGAACACACACACGCACGCACGCACGCATGCACACACATACACCGCCTGCACAGACGCATCACTTCTAGATTGTATTTGCCATAGATTAGCAAAATTCTGCGTTCTGTGCATTTATGGTTTGACTGGGGAACTTAGAGCAGCATCAAGAAGGGTCATTGGACTTGTTGACAATTCTTTGAAAGATTACAGTGAGCCAAATTCACCTTTCTCCTAACCATTACTGGACATGGCTCATTAGTCCATTGGTGCAATGGTTTGTTTTTGTTTGCTAAATAACAAAGGGACTTGTTCGGACTGCTCACTGTTTAACCCACGGAATGTGTTGCTGCAGACAAAAGGTCATAATTATGTGCGTAGTATGCGAATGTGGATCCATATATAGGTGTGTGCGTGCACTACTTGTAGCATCATATAGGGTGTTTATGCTTGTTTGATTTATTCACTTCAAGTTCCACTGATTGTTTGTTCATGGAGGTGGGATCGAAGACTCAAAAATACAACATCTTGCTGATGACGAGCCATATAAAGAAAGAAAGCCGTTTACAAGGATACATTGATCAAGGATATTTTGATCCAGTGGTAAGCAAGAATCCTTATTGTGCTGGCCAGATCATATTTGATAGTGGTTATACAGGTGGTGATGTACCTACAACGCCAGAGAAAGAAACATTTGGATTACCAACTCCTCCAGAGAGTCCTCCTTTTATCAATGCCTATCCTGCAACAGGTATCACATCTTTGGTCTCCATTGTTTATCAATGCTCTTCAAAATGTGGCACACTTGGCAGCAGACTAGGAGAGAGAGAGAGAGAGAGAGAGAGAGAGAGAGAGAGAAGAAGAGAATTTTAAAGTCGTATCCCAAGAGACCTTAAAGATCTATTTGACGAGAGAGAGAGAGAGAGAGAGAGAGAGAGAGAGAGAGAGAGAGAGAGAGAGAGAGAGATGAAATGAAGTGAAATGTTATATTAACGTCTTCAAAAGGCCAAAATGACCTATGAGACCAATCTGTTACAAAATGGTGAATCTAATACCATGTCTGGGTACAAAAGAACTAGATACTACTACTAGAATCCATCCTCATCTGCACTCTGGATATCGAGAGAGTATGGCTCGAATCCTCTGCTGTAGTCTCCGTCGATGCTGTGTAGCCCCTCTCCTCAATTGTGGCCATCTGGATCTTTGTAGCTCTAGTGCTTGGTCGATGAGAGTGTGGCCGAGCTCTGCAATTATGACTGCTCCTCTAGCTGTCCCATAACTAGTGAAAAGAAATCTGTAATCTGACTTTGGGATTGTCTCTCTCTATCTCTCCCCAGTAAAGTGTCTCTATATCTGTGTAACTCAAAGTAGATATAGCCCAAGACATCTCTGATCCTCATCTCTGATCCTCATAACTCATGACCCTAGAGAAAGGACCGAAACCCTCTATGAATAAGCAATGGAAACGGCCCCATATCTCATAGTACAATGTGCAATGACATGTAATGTAGCTCTGTCCCTGGCTCTAACTGGCATAAGCGGCATATCGTGCTGGCTGCTGGTATCCCTCTAAATCTACCAGTCTCAATCTCTAGCTGATGTGAGGATGTGCGTATCTGACCAATGGCACACCGCAAAGCATGAGACATATGTGTCCATGTAGCTGGGTCGAATCACAAACCCATCTCTTGTGAGGTGGAGAAGATGCTCTCTATAGAAAGCCATCTTCATGCCCAACTCCTGTGGCAGCTCTATCCATGTCCTCCTGGTATCCAGTTGGATCAGGTCCTGACAAATGAGTCTAGTAATCTCCACCCGTGTAAGAGACATCAAGGGTGCCTGAAGAGAGTACTGCAAAGGGGGCAGTCTGTCCATGGTGAAACCATGCGTCTGAAACCATGATGTCATCTGTGCATACCAGCATGAAGTGTCCCCAGAAGAGCTAATTGTCTGGAAGACTCAAGGGTCAGTCTAGCATACCTGTCTGTAGTAGTATCCCACAAGCTGTGCACAAAGGAGATTGATTTGGTAAGCGCCTCAATCTCCATAGGAGGGGTAGCTAGCTCTCCTCGAATGATAGCGTGGGATACGGAGGCCTTGGCTTTGATCAATCAAGAGATCATACATACCAAGGGCCTCTCCATACGTCTCCAACCATCTTGGCCTACAGAAGATCCCCATGTCTGCACCCCATACAACATAGTTGAGGCTAAGAGAGAGAGAGAGAGAGAGAGAGAGAGAGAGAGAGAGAGAGAGAGAGAGAGAGAGAGAGAGAGAGAGAGAGAGAGAGATTGTCGATGATGTGGCACCCAATTGAGCTGCATCTGACGTGGCCATGCGAATTGGGCATAAAATTTGTAAAGGCTTAATATCAAAAGAAGTATTGTAAGGGGCTCAAAACTTTGGGGCCAGTGCATCTGGGAGCGGAAACCACTTCGTATCACAACTACTTTGAGTTTTGAAGTTCAAGTGTTAAAAGTTTTTAGTTTTGCTCGTGTGTTGTTGTGACTCGTGAGATTACCACCTTGTTAGTGCCAAGTTGGTTTCAGGAGTATAAGAGATTTTGTAGATTCTTCTTCTATGGAGAATCCGGTCCGACTTTTTGGAGCACACCATGGACTTTGATAGAGTCCGATCAAGAACAAGAAGTCATCCCTCCTAGTTTTGCGGGATGATAAACTCAAAGCTCCGACGATTGTTCTTCTCAAAGCATCTGTAAGGTGCACCGGAATGAATGATGAACTTTGCTCAAGATGAGTGCTCCGAACTGTGCTCAAGGGTTCCTTTTACTTATGGAAGGGAGAGCCTTCCGTTCCTTAATGAGAGAGTGCAATGGACACAGAGAAAGTGAATGGACACTGTGCGTGAAGGTGCATGAGACTGAGAGATAGATTGTAAACCCTCCTCCAAGGGCCCCACTCTCGATGGCGAGAGTGGTCTACTATTGATTGCACAATCTGGTACAAGTGTATGTAGAAGCTAACTGATGCAAGTCTAATGGGCTATGTCGAGGCCGACGCTGGTGACGACGAGGACGAGATTATGGCTGAAAACTGAATGCTTCGACGCTGACTGGCTGCTGTTGCAAAAACGCTAATGCTGTTGTTTGGAAAACGCTGATTCTGCTGGCTGGTTTGTCCTGTTTTGCTGCTGAAAATCGCTGTTGTACTGCTGTCCAAAAACGCTAAGTGTGGCTGGATTCTGCTGCCTCAAAAACGCTGAATAGACTGCTGTAAAAACGCTGGCTGAGATTGTATTTGCTGATGCAAACAATGCCGCGGGAATCACCAAGTGCAGGGCTGAATACTCGTGTGGAAAACGCTGCTGGAATCGCCCAAGGCAGGCTGAAATCGCTGATGCTTGTTGGAGAGAAAACGCCAGCTTTGGTGGGGAGGTCTTGCTTGAGAGAGAGAGGGGGAACTTGCTGCACTTGTGCCTGTGTTCTCCTTGCTCTTTTGCCAAATGATGCTAGGCCTGGTTTCCTTATATATTATCTTACCCATTTTGCCCTACTCAGTTCCTAACAAAACTCACTTAAAATAATAAGAGAAAAATGTCAAAAATAGGGAAAATAGGTTCTGTGCACTGGAAAATACTCCTAATGGATTCTGATGGTAATGTTGATGATCATGCTGTGTGCAACCAGAGGATATGCATCTACTCTAAGTGCCTGGGCATGCACGGTCTGCGAACAGACTCACAAAAGTGCCAGAACACTTCCTAGGGTAGACTGACTGGACTGATTGAACCCTTGTCATGCTGTAGCTTGTCCACGGACACATAGGGTTGGATGTGTCACGTGATAGCATCAATCAGGTCCATAATAGCAACAACAGACTTGTGAAGAAGAAGTTTCTTTCACAAAAATTGTGTTTTGAATAAGAAACTTTTAATAGAAGCGTCTTTTAAAGAAAGTTTTTTGGAGAAAGTGCCATGGAGAAGAAGGTGCTTTTTGGAAGAAGTTCTGGAAGAAGGAACGACACAACAGAAAGAGGAGATGAAGAAGCAGAGTTCGTTTTTGACTCAAAGGCATAAAAACATGCTTTTTGATGCTTTTTTTTTTTGTCTCAGAAACCTCTTAAAATCTCTTCATAGGACTTGAATTTGGATGTGTGTCAAAAGCAAAAATTGATTTTTTTGATGAGGCCTACACATTAATGTGAACGGATTTTGATTCCAACAGAAGGATTAGGGTTTTTTAGTAGCAAATTAGGGTTTCCGCAAAAAAATTGTAGGATGTGATGAAAAGGGATTGACAAAACCTCGTGACAAGTTGCAAAGATTCTTTTGAATTGTCTTCGAGAGAGATTGGTGGAATCTCTTGGTTTGTGCACATAGGAAAGTTGCAGCTGGCAAAGGCTTTTTGATATGGTGTATTTGGACAAAATACAACAAAAAATACATTTGTTGATGTGTCCAATGGATTCAAGGAGAGTCAGCTAGTGAGCTTGGCAAATTGGAAAGGGATTGTTAGAATCTCTTAAAATGTTGCAAGAACTTCTTGAAAAGATTGATAGAGAGATCTTCTCGACTTCCCAAAAGTTTGGATTTGAGAGGAGGGTTATCCTTATAGAAGAAAGATCTCATCTTCGATTTTTTTTTTCCTGATATGAGCAATTGGCCATCTTACAGAGTGAACAAAGCCCAGAATGAAGAAATTATGAGCCAAAGTGAATACTTTCTGGGGAAGGGTTTGATCTAGGGCAATTCTTTCTCTAGTATTGCTTGTGTTGAAGAAAGACGGATTTAGGAGAATGTGTATGGTCTATAGGCTATTAATTAGATTGCAAAATCAATTTTAAAAGTGACCATCATTAGATCAGTATCAATCGTGGAGAAGTATACAAGACTGCGTTTCAAGGCATTTTTTGGATTGTACAAGTATTTGGTTATGTCTTTTGGTCTCGTAGATACTGTACAATGTTCAACAGGATGATAAATAGGATCTTTCAAGAACTTACACAGTCTGTGGGCACAATTTTGTCCAAATCTAAAGGCAAACGTTGAAAGCATTTGTTGCAAGTGTTCAATGCAGCGTGTGAACATATATTGGTTTGGAGACCTTCATAGATTACAACTGTTGAGAGACTTAAGTAGAGGATGACTACAGGGTAGTGTAGCATTTACCAAACTTGCTGAAATCTTTTGAGGTTTATTGTGATGCTTGTGGAACCAGTTTGGGAGCCGTCTTAATGCAAGAGGGCCTTGCCAGATCTTATGAGAGTCAGATGTTGTCAAAGCAAGAGAGGGTTGTACAAATTTATGAAAGGATCTTGTAGTAGTTATTCATGCTTTGACTCAATAGAAGTATTAGTTACTCAGGGCAGATTTTAGAGTGTACACGGTTCATCAAAGTTTACAATACTGCTTGGCCTAGGATAAGCTTTCAGAAAAGCATATGAGATGGGGGAATATTTCATTGCAATTTCTTTACTAGATAGTATACCTGAAGGGAAAGAAGAATGTAGTGGCAGATGCATTGTCTTGGAAGCCATAGACATTCACTATCACTTCAGTTCATCAGGATAACTTTTGGTTTCATATTTTATTTTGGCCTTTTGAAGACTTTTAATATAACATTTTGTTTTCATCTTCTTACCCCCCCCTTCTCTCTCTCTCTCCCTCTTTGGTTGCAGTAGCCATGCCATCACTTTGTAACAGTATCACTACTGCTTATTGGAGGTGAGCTTTCTCTTCATCATAGATTTTGATGGTGTCTCTATCGGAGTGAGACTTTTAATAGATACTTTGTGCTCCATTTACAGTTCAGTGGTTACATTGGAGGATTGTTGCTTGGTATGCAAGGTGGTGGGACATAGGCTTTCAACTAGACAACTATTGGATTACGCTCTACGTTAGGAACATCTTCTTGACACCCCCATTCCTAGGATTGTGATTGTCTCCCCGTTAAGAGAGTTGTTGTCACAAAGTGATGACGTGGCGAACATCAGAAACCCTAATTTTTGCCAAAAACCCTTAAAAAACCTGCAAACCCTAATTTCTGCCACAAACCCTAATTTTTGGAAATCGCGGAAGTCTTTTTTTGGGGGGGGATATTTTTGAGGGACGCAAATCTCAGCTTTTGGCCAGAAAAGCATAATTGCTTTTAATTGCTCTCATTGAGAGAGAGAGAGAGAGAGAGAGAGAGAGAGAGAGAGAGAGAGAGAGAGAGAGAGAGAGAGAGAGAGAGAGAGAGAGAGAGAGAGAATTTGCTTTTGCTTTCAGAAATTCTCTGTGAGAGAGGGAAAAGAGCTTTTGCTTTCAGGGCTTTTGATTTTGAAGCTTTTGGGGCTCTGCTTTTGGGCATCCCTTGTAACCTTTAAATAAGTGGTGAGGGCTTCACTTTTTTTTTTTTTCGAGAAAAAGATCCTTCTATTAGTTAATGAAAGCTGCCCATGGGGCTACATCCACCTCTGCAAGAGAGGGCTACAACAAACATGATGGGGAGACTCTCCCAATGAAAAAACAGCATATATACAATGGGGCTAAATCAAGAGATGGGAGGAGGGAAAAGCCACACAGGTGGACAGTAGTGCCATCTGAGCACCCCCTGGAACATGGAGTAAAACGGCCAAGTGCGCCAGAGACAAAGGAAAGCCTCGCGGCGCTCCCGCATGCGGTCGGAGCTGCCCTGTAGTCCCTCAAGCTGTCCTCTGAGAGTATGGATCAGCTCTAGCCAAAAGTCACGAACAGTCTCTGCTGGTGGTACAAGGTGAGCCTCAAAGATGCGGAAACAACGGGCCCGCCAGATGAACCAGAGAGCTAGGCCGCTGATGAGCTCCCAACACTCCGCTCTCTCACTGCTCCACTCCTGTGGAGTAAGGTCTGTAGTAGGCTGGAGTGTAGGTCGACCCCCCTGTATCACTATCATCCAGCTGGTGGAAGATAGCTCAAACTGAAGTGCCGGGCCCGTGAGGGTGGACCAAGCCGCTGCCCCCCAAGTGTACTGTCGAGCCGTGGAGAGGGCAGGCATCAGCCGAAGAACTCGTAGCCACACTTGCTGGGCCGAGGGACAGTCCCAAAGACAGTGTCGCTGACTCTCCACCAACTGGTCACAGGCTGTACATGCTGTCGAGAGACCACTATGTACAAGCCAGCTCCCTACTGCTGTGGCTCTGTGTGCAACCAACCACTGGAACAAGGTGACGCGCCTCGACTGTCTGGAGTCCCACAGCCTCTGCCAAAAAGCTGCCAAGAACTCAACTGTGAGACCCTCCTCCTGCCAATGACGTGCTGCAGCGGGGCGGGCCTCTCTCTGTGCTGCAAGTATATGACGTCCAAGCCGAACAGTGTACTGAAAGAAAGGGACTCCTAGGCAGTCTGCAGAAGAGAATGGGTCCCTCCATAGCCACTCACCAGGATCCCACTGTACTCGTGCCAGTGGACAACACTCCCAAGCCCATAGCCTCCAGTGTCCTGTCTCAAGAGCTGCTGGGTCGGGGTCTATGACGCAAGTCCTCCCACAGATGCCCACAACTCGGATCCTCTGGAAACAACACTCTGCTACCTGCGGGGCCTCTACTGCAACTCTCTGTAATTGTCCCCCACCCTGAAGCTCGAAGAACAGGGCTGGGACAGTCTCTGAGCAAGCCCTGACTGAAATGAGAACCTCCAGTCGTGTGAAGGCTCCCATCCACCGGGGTGCTACTGGCTCGAGAGGCGTGAGCCAATCAGCTGGAACTGACTCTGAGATGTCCTGACACATGCTCTGAACCCCTCTCATACCCTGTAGCTGGACAACCTGCACCTCCTCTGACAAACCTGTGAACTCTAGCCAGTCACCTAGAGAGCGCGCTGGACCTGCTGCCATGGGACCCCAAGAAACATGAGGCCTACTCCCAATCAAGTCGCCTCTCTGAGTGCTAACCATGGGGTTCCAGACGAGGGGCTGCCGTAGGCGCTCCTCCGTGCACGTCGGCTGTCGCTGCTCTAGGCCACGCCGCAATAGCTCCCAAGACCGAAGCAAACTCACAGCGAATCGGTCCTCTAGTCTCCTGCTCAAACCAACTCGGCGCAACTCTGTAAAGATCCATCTGGTCGAAGGTTGCCAAGGGCCTCCTGCCTGAGGCACCCTGGCACGAAGCCTCTGCAACAAGAACTCCTTCCAGGGCTCCTCGCCTGGAAGAAGTCCTCTGACGACGAACTTCCCAAGAAGGGCTCTGCTCTGCTGTGCTGGATCAATGATCCCAAGCCCTCCCTGAGAACAAGGAAGTGTGATGACCGACCAAGCCACCTTGGCTCAGGCAATCTGAGTGTCGCGACCAGACCAAAGGAAGTTCCTGATCAGCCTCTCTACCTGGCTAATGCAAGAACTCGAGAAGATCCAGCAAGAAGTGATGTACCACATAGTCGCCAACAACACCTGGTTGGCAACTACTACTCTACCAGCCAGCGAAAGTCGTGCTGAGCTCCAATGTAACAGCTTTCTCCTGATGGACAGGAGAAGAGGAGCAATCTGCTGCTCGGGGGACAAATCCAAACCAACCTGACAACCCAAGTACCGAACTGCAGTCCCTGGAGGAATCCACCTGAAACCCTCTCCTGGCATCCAATCTGGCACAGGAGCACTACCAACTGAGAAAGCCACTGTCTTTCTCCAGTTGATCAGTGCGCCCGATGCACAGCAGAAGGTCTCTAAAGCCTGCCCACATCTGTGTAAATTGGCCTCCTGGCCCTCTAAGTACAAGGCTGAGTCGTCGGCAAACTCAGCGTCCAGAAGCTCATCTCCCCGTATAGGGAGTGCTAAGCCCCTCAAACCAACCTGCTGCGACACCAAAAATCTGCTCATCGCCTCCGCATAGAACAAAAAGAGAAAGGGGGCAAGAGGACAACCCTGTCTGACCGATCGTGTGAGCATGAAGCGCTCACCTCTACCTCCTGCCAAAAGCACCTGACTGTGGGCCTGTCTGTACAAAGCTGACACCCCTCTGATCCAAGCCTCTGAGAAGCCCATCCTGCGTAGCGTGCCCTCTAGAAAGTCCCAGTCAACTCTGTCGTATGCCTTCTCAAAATCGAGAAGAAGAATCACAAGGTCCTCCCCACAGAGCCGTGCAAGGGCAGAAGCCTCCCAAAAAGTGAAGATGTTGTCAAGGATACTGCGTTCCTTGACAAAACCTGTCTGAGTCCCATGTATAAGGCTCTCCAAAAGTGGCTGAATCCTCAAACTTAGAGCCTTGGCAAGAATTTTGTAGGCTGAGTTGAGAATGGTGATGGGACGCCACTGTCGAATCTCATCCAAGGAGCCACCCTCCTTTGGAATGAGGTAAATCAGGCCCTCACTCATGCTATCCGGCATCACTCCTGTGTGCAGAATGTACTGAAAGGCACTACAAAGATCTGGGCCAAGCAGGTCCCAATACTCCAAGAAGAAGCTGAAAGTCAGCCCATCCTCACCTGGACAGCTACCACGAGGGAGGGCCCTAAGAGCCGTGTGCAGCTCCTTAAGCTGAAGAGGTAACTCAAGCCTCTGCCGCATCTCCTCAGTCACAAGACAAGGCATCTGTGCCCAAACCTGCTCCCTGCATGCATCCTGTCTCTCTGACTCGGGCTCAGCCGACAGTAGCTCACGGTAGAAGTCAGTAGCAACTGCACGCATATCCTCTGGCTCGCAAACAACTGACCCATCGGGTCTCCTCAACTGATTGACCTTGGCATGCGAGTGCCGAGGTCCCACTGTCTCAAAAAAAACACCTGTCACTCTGTCACCCACCTGAGTCCACTGAGATGCTTGTCGGTGGAAGGCAAACTCATGGCGCCTCTCCTCTGTGCAAGCAAGCTCCTGTCGAGCCTGCTGTAGCTGCTCCTCCAACCATGGACTGTCTGGATGCTGCTCCTGCATCCTCTGTAGTGAAGCAATGCCTCGTCTGAGACGCTGCTCCTCCTCTCTCGCTGCAGCCCGTCGAGCCAAAGACTCCTGGAGAAAGAAGTGGCTGAGCTGAGCTAGGCCTGAGGCCACTCTGTCTGCAGGTGGAGCCTGGCTGTCCATGCCCTCTGTCCATAGAGCCTCGACCCTCTCTCTGAGTGCTGAGTCCAACAAGACCCGCTCTGGGATGCGAAGCATCGTGCTCCCACTCCTCTGCCTGTCTGCCACTGTGAGGATCACTGGTGCATGGTCCGAGAAGGATGTCCCTACCAGGATGCCCACTGATCCCCCCAAGTCACTGAAGTGGTCACTAGTGTAGAAGCGATCTATGCGCGATAGATTCACTCCTCCCACTCTGCGGTCCGATCTAGAGAAGGCAAGACTCTCTGGAGGCCTCACAAAGCCAGAATGCTGCCATGTATCCGAGACCCTCAACGTCATACAAAACCTCTCCCAAGCTGCTAACTCGACTCCATGCAAAGTAGCATGGCTGCCTCCGATTCTGTCAAAAGGGTCCTCCAACATGTTGAAGTCCCCTCCTACACACCACTGGTCAACCTGTGGCAAAGACTCAACAATCTGTGACCAAAACTCTGCACGAGCACTCGCCACATTGGGCGCATAGATGTTCAGGAAACCCACAAGGCTACCCTGAACCTGCATAGTAATCCACTGAGCCCTGCCTGGTACAATAATCCCTCTGCCCACAATGGCCTGCTGTAATGAGTCAGCAATAGTCATACATACCCCACCCTGGATGCCTCCAGGTCCAAAAGCAGCTGACCAAAAGGTATCATATCGTCCACGCAAAATCTGACCACATCGCCGAATGCGGCTCTCAGACAAATGGTGCTCTTGAAGCATAAGGAGATCAATCTCTCCTCCCACAAGGCATCGCTGAAGCTCCTGACGCAATCGGCCCCGCTGTCGCTGAAACTGGGGCCCACCGAGTCCCTGCACGTTCCACGAGACGATCCTCATGGGGAGCGAGAGAGAACAGATGCTGCCGCAGCAGCAAGACGAGCTATCTTCGAAGCAGGCTTGGATGGGGAGTAATCCGCATCCGAGCGTCCTCTAGATAGGCGAGACTGCAGTGAGTGCCTGGTCCAAGCCCAAGTAGAGCGAGCCGTGCGTAGAGCAACCTCCTCTGTCCAGGAGTCCTCATGAATGAATACATAGCAAGGCAAACACTACGTATCAGCAAAAAAGTACACCACAATGTGTCTACATCCTGCTGAATCTGGGGGTGTCACCGCAAACTTGGCCAGTGGCCACAAAGTCTGCAGCAAATCTGTAACGCCAAGTTCTCCCATGTGGTGAGAGAACTCGAGAACCTGTGTATGCAACCATCCCACCACGGAGTCGAGGGACCACTCTGTCTCAGTCCTGCCACAGAGGGGGAAGGAGAAACCAACTGCTGAGTCCAAGGCCTCTGTCCCCCTAGCGGCGAGGAACAAAGCGTGGACTCTGAAGCAGGCTGCCTCGTGGTCTGCTGCGGAATCGCCAAGAAAATGAGTAAACCCGTAATCGAAGAAATCCCAGCGGCGTCGGAGGTCAAAGCTCGTCAAACCACGAGGGATAGCTGCAAGAGGAGATGTCTGAATCTGCAGTGGGGGCCGCATGAAGGGCTGATCCTCTCTCACTAGGCGACTCGTGGCGAAGGCGCTGCCAAGAGATCTCCTGGCCGCCGGCAAGGGTCCAGTCTCCTGAGCCGACTGTGGTACTGAAGCAGGAGGAGGAGGGGAGAAGGGGCTAGGGGGGGCGGGGGAGAGGAGAAGCGGGGTGGGGCGGCAGAGACATGGGGGTGACGAGGTGGGGAGTGAGCGGTAGCAGAGGGCGGGGGAGGGCATGAGGAGGAGGAGGGGAGATCGGAAGGCGGAGCGGCTGGCGAGGGTGAAGCGGAGGTGGCGTAGGGGGCTTCTCCTGCTCAAGAGGACCAAAGCGGTTCCCCGTGGGAACCCACTGCTGCTGAGTAGGCACCCGGGGGCCACTCTGAGTGCCAGGCTGTCGCTGTGGCCCCTGGCGTCGACGGCCACGGGCCTGCTGCCACCCCTCCTCCGCTGGAGCCCCAGGCTCGGAGGGTGGCGCTGAATCTGTGCTCTGTCGCTGGTTGTGGCTGCGGCCCAGCCTTGGCAGGCTGGGGCTGAGGCTGGGGTGCGGGTCGTGGTCTCCTCCGTGGACAGGCCTTCGCTAGGTGGCCCATCTGTCTGCAAATGAAACACTGGTTCGGGAGACCCGAGTACTCCACACTCTGTCTAAACCAACCTCCACTCACCCGAGGCAGAAGGATGACCTTCGGGAGCGTGTGGGTATCTCTGACCAAAACTCGAACTGAAGGGATGCCAGCCGCCTTGGCAGCTACTGATGCTGCCGTACCAGGTGTCTCCAGGACAGTTCCGATGGCGGAGCCAATCCTGGAGAGAAGTGGAAGGTACTCCCTCCGTAAACCCGGAAAGCAGACTGAGATGGGGATGTCCGCCTCCTCTACTAGCACATCCGAAGACGGGTCAAAACCATGTCGCCACTGTCGAAAGTGGGCGCGTGCTGCTCGGATGGCCAATGGACTCATAGCTATGACCTTGGAGGCCATCTCGGAAGTCTCGAACTCAATCTGGTAGTACCCCGTCCGAGAATCTGGACATCCAAGATCTTGCCCACCTCTGCGAGGAGGCGGGCCTGGAGAAGGTCTCGCAGCTCTCCTCTGCTGGGACGAGTGCCGAGAACCTTGCAGATGACAGAAGTCGCCTGCAAGCGTTCTACCTCAGTGGCAAGGCTCGCTTGCTCTGCCGGCGTAAGAGCAAGTCGAATGGTGGGCTCAGCGGGGTCGGGCGAGGGGGCTTCAGGCGAGTCCCTCTGAGGTGGAGCTGGAGCCTCCATCTGTGTCTACTGCTGAGTCGAAGAAGCGGGCGGTGAAGAAAATCTGCGAACGAGTACGCCAAGCACTTGTCCGAAGAGAAAGCGTTGCCGAGCCAGGTGCAGAAGACCTTCGGGAGCAAAGAGGACGGGGGCGGGGGGGGGGGGGGGGGGGGGGGATGGGGGGACGGCGAGGGCGAAGTGGGCAGCCGGGAAATGTGCGGGTGCACAAGCGGCAGCGAGCGGGGGGATGGGGTGGGGATGGCAACGCGAAAGGAGGGCAGCGGGCAGCCTTTGGGGCAGCGGGTGGGCGGCAGCGGGTGGGGGGGGGGGGGGAGAGGTTAGCGCGCAGGGGCAGTGCAGGGGCAGCGCGTGGGGGGGGGGGGGGGGGGGGGGGGGGGGGGGGGGGGGGGGGGGGCGCAGCAAGGGGGGAGCGAGCAGCAGTAGCGAGCACCTCATCTACAAAACATCTTAAGTCTAGGCATGGTGAGGGCTTCACTTCTCAGAGCATCTGGACGCAGAGTCTGAGAGTGAAACCCTAGTCATTCTCTTGTACTATGATTTGATTAATATAAAAAGAAATACCAAAAGGGGCGCTAGTCTTTGGGGCCAATATCTCTAGGCACGGAACTCCGCCGGGCCAGTCTACATCTATTGTGATCTGTGACTTGTTTTGAAGTGGTTATTTGGTGCTGTCGCGGTTGATTCTTGACTTGGAGTGTCCAAGTCTGTTACAGTGGTATCAGAGCACGGCCGATTTCTCTTCTACGGGAAATTTGATCCCCAATTTTTTTTCCACGGCACCTATGGCTTCAGGCAATAATCAGTCGACTCCCTCTGCATCAGGAGATGCGGGCAGGGATCACAACGAAGATTCCGGCACGGAGTATGGCCTGCCTACGCCTACTCGGAGAAGGAACTGGAGAATGTGGTTGATGCACGGATTGCTCAGCTTTTCGACGTGCAAAAGAAAGACAAAAGCACGGCAAAAATCAGAAGAAAGGCATTGACTTCCCGGGATATTTGGGTCGTCGGTCGACATTCGACAAGGCAAAGAAACAGAAGAAGCGTGTCAAGTTTGAAGGCTTACCCAGTTCTTCTTCTTCTTCTTATAGTTCTTCTAGCTCTTCAGACTCGAGCGAAGAAGACAGAAAAAGCAAAAAGCGAAGCAAGAAACAAAGCTTCGGAAAGGGCAAAAAAAAGGCAAAGAAGGCTACATCTCGCCCAGAGACTGACAATTCTACTGAGGACTCGTCTACAAATAGCTCAGATTCCGATGACGGAAACTTTTATGCGAACAAGAAGAATTTTTTTACAAAGCTAACCAGTATGACTTTCTCGAAGATAAAAGCAAGAAAGTCCCAGAGTTTAAGGAAGGTGGCCACTCGATCAAGTTTGATACTTTTTCAGGATACTTAGATGCTTCGAAGGCTTTGTCTTTTATACAACAGTTTGACATCGCTTTCGTGGGAGGATGCTATTCAAAGCACTCCAAGATTCGGAGAGCTGCCTCTTACTTTAAGAGGAATGCTCATACTTGGTGGTCCACGCTTCTTTTAAACAAGACTGCGCCAGTTAAATGGCTGAAATTTAAGAAGCTTTTTATTTCTTCTTGGTTGATGCAAGAATATGAACGAGATATACGAGCTGCTTGGAACCATCTTCGGATGACCAAGAAAGATACAATCAATGCTTATTGTGAAAGATTGTGGAGCTCTTTTCTACCCGCCTCTTCATTCAAGAAGATCTCATTCAGAGAACAAATTGAGCGGTTTACCTTGGGTCTACCTACAGAGATCCGAGATCACTGCTTGGAACAGAAGTTAGGAGTTGATGAGTTATGCGAAGCGGGGCTTTGCCATTCACTCTGGCAGTCTGACCTACCCCACAGGTGAGGCCATGACACAACGAGCCGAACAGACTTCTGGGAATGAAAGTAGAAAGAAAAAGAGCAACCCAGAGAAAAAAGATGCACGACCCAATCTTACTCCTGAGGAGAGAGCTCGCTTCATCAGAGAGGGGAAGTGCTTTGGATGCGGGGAACATGGACATATCTCCGCGAAGTGCCCTAAAAAGGCACAGAAAGAACAGAATGATAAAGACGACGACAGGCGTGAGAGTTCGAGAGCAGCCGAGGAACGTGGCAGAAAAGGCAGATAGAAAAACAGAACTGGTACCACATGGCGTGGAACGTGCACCGAATCTAATGAATGAAAGTACAAACTTTGCCGCTTTTGGGGCAAAGTGAAGGATCAGGAAGCTCTTTTGAAGGAGCCGAGGCCAACTTCTTTGCACTTGGAATTGGCGGCTCGATTTGGAAATTACGCCCGACAGACTGACGCCACAAGCGGAGGTAGTTCGACTGGCACCCGGATGGGATGTTGCTATTACACCGAGCATTGGCAAACTTCGTTTGCAATGACAGGGGTGTTCAGGGCACGCGAGTGACGTTCTACTCAGGATCCCTTGGTACCACAAGAACTACGCCGTGGTTGACTACCGGGCCGAGAAAGCGACTTTGATAAATGAAGGGCTTAGAGATTGTACTTGATGAACTTTAGTTTCTTACTCATTCTTTTGGGAGAGAATTGAACGATGGATAAAGGTTGAATATGTTTTGACCTGATCAAAAGAACGCCAAGATTTTTCTCCACACTCATGCCGATTGCTTTTCAGAGGGCCTGAAGATCAAACCATTGATCTGATACTTGGAAGCACGCCACCGTATCGGCCACCTTACTGTGTGAGCCGAGTACAAAATGAAAAGATTATGAACCCAATGAAAGACCTCTTGGAAAAGGGTCTTGTCCAGCCTAGTACTTCACCGTATTGCTCTCCAGTGTTGTTGGTTTTGAAGAAAGACGGATCTTGGAGAATGTGCATCGATTATAGCACTCTCAACGAAATCACCATCAAGAACAGATTTCCGATTCTTAGGATCGATGATATACTCGACAGGTTACAGGGATCCTCGTGCTTTAGCAGGATTGACTTGAAGAGTGGATATCATCAGATCAGGATAGCGCCAGGAGTTGTCTACAAGTCAGCTTTTCGGACGACTTTTGGGTTATTTGAGTTTTTGGTGATTCCTTTTGGCTTAACCAATGCTCCTGCGACATTTAACCGGATGATGGACAGGATTTTTCGAGAGTACGGGCTATTTGTTGGCACTTTCTTTGATGACATCATTGTTTTCTCCAAGAATGTGGCAGAACACAGAGATCATTTGCTTCAAGTCTTTCAGGCATTACCAGATCACACGTTAGTGATTAATGCAAAGAAAAGTGAATTTTTCCTACCAGAGATACACTTTTTGGGACACATTGTGTGAGAAGCAGGAGTGCAAATGGACCCGGCCAAGATAGAGACTATCCGTGATTGGCCCGATTTGAGGAATGTCCATGGAATTAGAAGCTTCTTGGGACTGTGTTCGTACTACAGGCGGTTCATACGAAAGTTTGCAGAGGTTGCTTCCCCTTTGGATGTCTTGACACAGAAAGGAGTACCTTTCTCGTGGGGATCCACAGAGGTGACTGCCTTTCAGACCTTGAAAGAGAAATTGACTACAGGACCTGTTTTGACTTTGCCGGACTTGCAGAAGTCATTTGAAGTACATTGTGATGCTTGTGGTCGTAGTCTGGGTGCGGTCTTGATGCAAGAAGGCCATGTCATAGCTTATGGGAGCCGATTGTTCTCTAGGCCGGAGATGACAGCACAAATATATGAGAAAGAGATTTTGGCGGTTATCCATGCTCTTACTCAGTGGCGACATTACCTACTCGGAGCGGATTTACTGTCTTTACAAACCATCAGAGTTTACGCACTACTTCTTGTCACAGAAGCAGCTTTCGGAAAAGCAGATGCGGTGGACGAACATCTTGTCACAGTTTCACTTCCAGATTTTCCACGTGCAGGGACAGAAGAATGTGGTGGCAGATGCTTTGTCTCGGAAGCCGTTGGTTCTGGCTATTTCCACGATACATCATAGGAGCTTCGAGGATATGGTCGATTAGTATGCCATAGACACAGATTTTGCAGACATTTTCACACGGATACGGGATGGGGAGACAGTAGTAGCTGGATACTCCCTTCGGGAAGGCTACTTGATGAAAAAAGACTATGTTGTGCGTTACACAACCGTTGAGGGCAAAGGTTATGACTGAATGCCACTGTCCACCTTTTACGGGTCACCGCGGCATTGCTACCACCATGAAGGGGGTAGAGAGATACTTCTTTTGGCCGAGACTCAAAAAGGATGTGGAAGAGTTTATGCGCAATTGCTTGGTATGCCAAAAGGTCAAGTTTGACATGTCACAAAGTGATGACGTGGCGGACAGTAGAAACCCTAAAATTCCTGCAAACCCTAATTTTTGCCAAAAACCCTAATTTTCGGAAATCGCGGAGGCTTTAATTTTTTTTTTTTTGAAAATGATGAGCGACGCGAATTTTGCTTTTTTTTCATAAAGAAAAGAGAAAAGACTCTCTAAGAGAGAGAGAGAACTGATGCTTTTTATTTTAAAAGCTTTTGGGGCTCTGCTTTTGGGCATCCCTTGTAATCTTTAAATTAGGTGAGGGTCTCACTTCTTAGAGCATCTGGAGGCAGAGTCTGAGAGTGAAACCCTAGCCACTCTCTTGTACTTTGATTTGATTAATATAAAAAGAGATACTGAAAGGGGCGCCAGTCTTTGGGGCCAATATCTCTAGGCACGGAACTCCGCCGGGCCAGTGCAAATCTATTGTGATCTGTGAATTGTTTTGAAGTGGTTATTTGGTGCTGTCGTGATTGATTCTTGACTTGGAGTGTCCAAGTCTGTTATAGTGGTATCAGAGCACTGCCGATTTCTCTTCTACGGGAAATCCGATCCTCGAATTTTTTTTCCGCGGCACCTATGGCTTCACGCAAGGATCAGTCGACTCCCTCTGCATCTGGAGATGCGGGCTGGGATCACAACGAAGATTCAGACAGAGAGTATGGCCCGCCTCGGCCTACTCAGGCGGAGCAAAGAGAGATTGAGCGTCGTCAATTGATTGGCGATGCAACAAAGATGATGCTCAATTTTGCCAAGGACCCGAAGATGGCAAAATATGTGACCCAGACCTCTTTGGAAGAGGTACAGATGGAGTGGCAGAGAACCACAACACCACTCCCGAAACCCGCTCTCAAGAAACCTTCTGACTCCAAGAAATATACGGAGAAGGAACTGGAGAACGTGGTTGATGCACAGATTGCTCAGCTTTTCGACGTGCAAAAGAAAGACAAAAAGCACGGCAAAAAGCAGAAGAAAGGCACTGACTTCCCGGGATATTTGGGTCGTTGGTCGACATTCGACAAGGCATAGAAACGGAAGAAGCGTGTTTGATTTGAAGGAGTACCCAGTTGTTCTTCTTCTTCTTCTTCTGACAATTCTTCTAGCTCTTCAGACTCGAGCGAAGAAGACAAGAAAAGCAAAAAGCGAAGCAAGAAACAAGGGCAAGAAAAAGGCAAGGAAGTCTAAGTCTCGCCCAGTGAGTGACAGTTCTACTGAGGACTCGTCTACAGACAACTCAGATTCTGATGATGGAAACTTTTATGCGAACAAGAAGAATTTTTACAAAGCTAACCAGTATGACTTTCTCGAAAATAAAAGCAAGAAAGTCCGAGAGTTTAAGGAAGGTGGCCACTCGATCAAGTTTGATACTTTTTCAAGATACTTAGATGCTTCGAAGGCTTTGTCTTTTATACAGCAATTTGACATCGCTTTCGGGGAGGATGCTATTCAGAGCACTCCAAGATTCGGAGAGCTGCCTCTTACTTTAAGAGGAATGCTCGTACTTGGTGGTCCACGCTTCTTTTAAACAAGACTGCGCCAGTTAAATGGCTGAAATTTAAGAAGCTTTTTATTCCTTCTTGGTTGTCGCAAGAGTATGAACGAGATGTACAAGCTGCTTGGAACCATCTTCGGATGACCAAGAGCGATACAGTGAATTCTTACTGTGAAAGATTGTGGAGCTCTTTTCTACCCGCCTCTTCATTCAAGAAGATCTCGTTCAGAGAATAGATTGAGCGGTTTACCTTGGGTCTACCTACAGAGATCCGAGATCACTGCTTGGAACAGAAGTCGGGAGTTGATGAGTTATGCGAAGCGGGGCTTTGCCATTCACTCTGGCAATCTGACCTACCCCACAGGTGAGGCCATGACACAACGAGCCGAACAGACTTTTGGGAATGAAAGTAGAAAGAAAAAGAGCAACCTAGAGAAAAAGGATGCACGACCCAAGCTTACTCCTGAGGAGAGAGCTTGCTTCATCAGAGAGGGGAAGTGCTTTGGATGCGGGGAGCATGGACATATCTCCGCGAAGTGCCCTAAAAAGGCATAGAAAGAACAGAATGATAAAGACGACGACAGGCCTGAGAGTTCGAGAGCTGCTGAGGAATGTGGCAGAAAAGGCAAATAGAAAAGCAGAACTGGTACCACATGGCGTGGGACCTGCACCGAATCTAATGAATGAAAGTATATACTTTGCCGCTTTTGGGGCAAAGTGAAGGATCAGGAAGCTCTTTTGAAGGAGCCAAGGCCAACTTCTTTTCACTTGGAATTGGCAGCTCGATTTGGAATTACGCCCGACAGGCTGACGCCGCAGGCAGAGGTAGTTCGACTGGCACCCGGATGGGATGTTGCCATTACACTGAGCATTGGCAAACTTCGTTTGCAATGACAGGGGTGTTCAGGGCACGCGAGTGACGTTCTACTCAGGATCCCTTGGTACCACAAGAACTACGCCGTGGTTGACTACCTGGCCGAGAAAGCGACCTTGATAAATGAAGGGCTTAGAGATTGTACTTGATGAACTTCAGTTTCTTACTCATTCTTTTGGGAGAGAACTGAACGATGGATAAAGGTTGAATATGTTTTGACCTGATCAAAAGAACGCCAAGATTTTTCTCCACACTCATGCCGATTGCTTTTCAGAGGGCCTAAAGATCAAACCATTGATCTGATACCTGGAAGAGCGCCACCGAATTGGCCACCTTACCGTGTGAGCCGAGTACAAAATGAAAAGATTATGAACCCAATGAAAGACCTCTTGGAAAAGGGTCTTGTCCAGCCTAGTACTTCACCGTATTGCTCTCCAGTGTTGTTGGTTTTGAAGAAAGACGGATCTTGGAGAATGTGCATCGATTATAGAGCTCTCAACAAAATCACCATCAAGAACAGATTTCCGATTCCTAGGATCGATGATATACTCGACAGGTTACAGGGATCCTCGTGCTTTAGCAGGATTGACTTGAAGAGTGGATATCATCAGATCAGGATCGCGCCGGGAGACGTCTACAAGACAGCTTTTCGGACGACTTTTGGGTTATTTGAGTTTTTGGTGATGCCTTTTGGCTTAACAAAATGCTCCTGCGACATTTAACCGGATGATAGATAGGATTTTTCGAGAGTACAGTCTATTTGTTGGCACTTTCTTTGACGACATCATTGTTTTCTCCAAGAATGAGGCAGAACACAGACATCATCTCCTTCAAGTCTTTCAGGCATTACGAGATCACACGTTAGTGATTAATGCAAAGAAAAGTGAATTTTTCCTACTAGAGATGCACTTTTTGGGACACATTGTGTCAGCAGGCAGGAGTGCAAATGGACCCGGCCAAGATAGAGACTATCCGTGATTGGCCCGATTTGAGGAATGTCCATGAAGTTAGAAGCTTCTTGGGACTGTGTTCGTACTACAGGCGGTTCATATGAAAGTTTGCAGAGGTTGCTTCCCCTTTGCATACCTTGACACAGAAAGGGGTACCTTTTTCGTGGGGACCCACAGAGGTGATTGCCTTTCGGACATTGTGGACCTAGATGTGATTGCTAGCTACATTGCCGATAAATCATGGTCTAAGATCCGAATGAATGTTGAATGTCATGTGATGTCCTGTGATGTCTGGTGATGTCATGTGATGTCGTGTGATGTGACTGTCGATTTTGTACATGTGCTAGATATGTGTTCCTAGTACGTAGGTACTAACAGTCAGTGTCTGCTAAGACGGTTTATGGCTTTTGTCGGTTTTGTAGGCGTAATCGCGGTCGATTACAATGCTTTCAAGAGGGGGGTATGTCACAAAGTGATGACGTGGCGGACAACAGAAAACCTAAAATTCGTGCAAACCCTAATTTTTGCCAAAAACCCTAATTTCCGGAAATAGCGGAGGCTTAAAAAAAAAAAGTTTTTTTTTTGAAAACGATTAGCGACGCGAATTTTGCTTTTTAAAAAAAAAAAAAAGAGAAAAGACTCTAAGAGAGAGAGAGAACTGATGCTTTTTATTTTAAAAGCTTTTGGGGCTCTGCTTTTGGGCATCCCTTGTAATCTTTAAATTAGGTGAGGGCCTCAATTCTTAGAGCATCTGGACGCAGAGTCTGAGAGTGAAACCCTAGCCACTCTCTTGTACTTTACTTTGATTAATATAAAAAGAAATACCGAAAGGGGCGCCAGTCTTTGGGGCCAATATCTCTAGGCACGGAACTCCGCCGGGCCAGTGCAAATCTATTGTGATCTGTGAATTGTTTTGAAGTGGTTATTTGGTGCTGTCGCGATTGATTCTTGACTTGGAGTGTCCAAGTCTGTTACATGACATGCATAAGGCACAGGGATTGTTACAGCCTTTACCCGTACCCACCCACCCTTGGGGAAAGTATTGCAATGGATTTAATTTTTGATCTCCCAAGAACACAGAATGATCACGATGATTTCCCGATTACATGGCACGTCTGGAACCATTGTCTCTGACAGAGACCCCAGATTTATGAGTTTGTTTTGAAGGCAATTTGGGAGAACATTGGCACGCAGTTGCAGTTCTCGTCATCGTTCCACTTGCAGACTGACGGGCAATTTGAGATTGCCAATTCTGTGGTTTTAGATTTATTGAAGTCGTGTATCTCGGATCAGAAGACTCAATGGGAAAAGAACTTACCTTTGGTTGAATTTGCCTACAATAACAAGATACACTCTTCGACGGGGAAGACGCCATTTGAGATTGTTGAAAGTGCTGCGAAGGTTCCATCCTTCCTGAGCACGAAAGATAAGATATTTGAAGCGGATGAATATTCGCGAGATTTGGATACGCTTTTGCCAAGTTTCGCGAGACTTTGCAGGAGTCTCAAGAACGACAGAAAAAGGCAGCGGATCGCCATCGTCGCGACTTGAAACTGAAGGAGGATGATTGGGTGCTCTTACTTTTGAGAAGGCACTCCTAAGAAAGAAAAAGGGAAAGGAGAGGCTTTTTCCAAAGCTTAGTATGCGATACTACGGACGTTTCCAGATAACTAAAAAGATAAATGATGTCTCTTTCCGATTGAAACTGCCAGATACTTGGAGGATTCACAATGCATTGCATGTGAGTCTCTTGAAACCTGTTAAGGGTGATGTGCCTAATGATGGGGAGCCTGATGAGCAACCCGCAGTGGAAGAAAACGAGGAGACCCTTGTTCCTGAACATATTCTGGCACATACGGATACGAAGAAAGGTAAAGTCCGAAGGCGGTTCTTGGTTAAGTTCAAGAACTTTCCTGCATTTCATGCGAAGTGGACGGAGGAGGAGGACCTAGCAGATACTCCTCGGATTGTGAAACTTTACCTCGATGTTTTGGTTTAGCATAGTCTACTCCAAACGGAACCCAGAAATTCAGCTTGGCCGAAGATCTGGTGCAGTGGGATGCACAAGAGGGGAGTTACTCCGCTCCTTTGTCAATAGATGCCTTGATTTTGATACTAAAGTCACTGATGTCTCTTTGAGCTTCAGGGATATTGAGAGCTGACAGTATTCTGTTGGATGACTTTATGAAATAGAATTCCTGATTATGATACTGATTTGTTCTTGACTTCTTGTGAGTGCAGGAACTGATAGACGAAATGATTGCAACATTTTGGTCTACTGGATCTCGAATAGACATGGTTGCAATAGGGGTTAGTCAATCGGACATCGATGAGGTCCCGATTGGACCTAGATGTGATTGCAAGCTACATTGCCGATAAATCATGGTCTAAGATCCGAATGAATGTTGAATGTCATGTGATGTCTGGTGATGTCGTGTGATGTGACTGTCGATTTGGTACATGTGCTAGATGTGTGTCCCTAGTACGTAGGTACTAACAGTTAGTGTTTGCTAAGACGGTTTATGGCTTTTGTCGGTTTTGGAGGCGTAATCGCGGTCGATTACAATGCTTTCAAGAGGGGGATATGTCACAAAGTGATGATGTGGCGAACAACAGAAACCCTAAAAAAACGTGCAAACCCTAATTTCTGCCACAAACCCTAATTTCCGGAAATCGCGGAGGTCTTTTTTTTTGGGGATATTTTTGAGCGACGCAAATCTCAGCTTTTGGCCAAAAAAGCATAATTGCTTTTTATTGCTCTCATTGAGAGAGAGAGAGAGAGAGAGAGAGAGAGAGAGAGAGAGAGAGAGAGAGAGAGAGAGAGAGAGAGAGAATTTGCTTTTGCTTTCAGAAACTCTCTGTGAGAGAGGGAAAAGAGCTTTTGCTTTCAGGGATTTTGATTTTGAAGCTGTTGGGGCTCTGCTTTTGGGCATCCCTTGTAACCTTTAAATAAGTGGTGAGGGCTTCACTTCTCAGAGCATCTGGACGCAGAGTCTGAGAGTGAAACCCTAGCCACTCTCTTGTACTTTGATCTGATTGATATAAAAAGAAATACCGAAAGGGGCGCCAGTCTTTGGGGCCAATATCTCTAGGCACGGAACTCCGCCGGGCCAGTCTACATCTATTGTGATCTGTGACTTGTTTTGAAGTGGTTATTTGGTGCTGTCGCGGTTGATTCTTGACTTAGAGTGTCCAAGTCTGTTACAGTTGTTTTAGGGTTTGATTCGAGAGATCGGACCAGACTGGCCAGTTTTATATGGAATTCCCTCGACTATGGCAGAGCTTGTTCTTTTTCATATAGATGGAGTCGGGGGATGGATCTTGCCAGTCTTGACAAGAGTCTATCTTTTTGAATCAGGTTTCCAGGCTTATAAACAGTGTTCGAGTTGCAAGTTTTAGAGAATGGTAGGAGTTGTTGTGCACGCGGTGGTGTGTGCAAGTGATAGAGCATGCGAAGATGTGCAGGCCTTGAGGCTTGAAGCGGAAGCACTGTGCTGCAGAAGGGAAGCGCTAGTAGAACGAAGAGGGAGAGAGAGAGAGCTCACGTTTTTGGGGAAAACTCAATAAGTGAGTTTTGGGTTTTCCCACTTTTATTATAAGCGACCTTTAAAAAATGTGTCCAGGTTCAATATGAACCTGGACAAAGTATAAAAATGTATAAAAAGGGGTTATTTAGGCCTTTAACCCAACAACCTTCCACTTAAAGACATAAATGACGCCTTAAGTACCAACTCCCACCAGCTGTATGCAATGCTCATGTTGAGCCTTAGCAAGACTCTTGGTGAGAATATCTGCAGGGTTATCCTGTGTGTGAATCTTAGTCAAGGTGACTAGACCATCCTCCAATACCTGTCGTATGAAGTGGTATCGCACATCAATGTGCTTTGTCCGTGCATGAAACATGGCATTCTTGGCCGAATAGACAACACTCTGGCTATCACATCCCAAGGCAGGAGTACTAGCAGGCATACCAAGCTCTTTGACAAGTCTGCCCAACCATATGGCCTCTTTAGAAGCCTCAGTGGCTGAAATATATTCAGCCTCAGTAGTACTCAATGCCACAATTTTCTGTAGTCGTGAACACCAAGAGACAACACCACCAGCAATAGCAAACACATAGCCACTAGTGGACTTCCTGGTATCCAAGTCACCTGCCATATCTGCATCACAATAGCCCTGCAACTTTAGGTCACTTTTGCCATAGCATATACACCTAGATTGTGTACCTGGCAAGTATCTCAGAATGCATTTCACAGCTTCCCAATGTGCTTTGCTGGGATTGGACATGTATCTACTAACAACTCCCACCGCATGGGCAATGTCAGGACGAGTGGCAACCATAGCATACATAAGAGAACCACAAGCTGATGCATAAGGGATTCCCTTCATAGCATTCACTACCACGTCATCCTTTGGGCAATCGGCTTTGCTAAGTTTTGTGTGTGGAGGTAAAGGTACTCCAAGTGACTTAGCTTCAGCCATGTTAAACCTGTCAAGTACTTTAGCAATGTACTTTTCTTGAGATAAGAAGAGCAATTTCAGCTTTCTATCTCTCTTGATTCTCATGCCCAAGATGTGCTCAGCATCACCTAAATCCTTCATTGCAAAAGCTGAATTTAGCTGACGTTTAAGAGCATCAATGGTAGATTTATGCTTCCCAGCAATCAACATATCATCTACATATAGCACAAGGATTATAGGACTTCCATAATTATCCTTCTTTGTATACAAACAATGGTCTGAATGGCTGCATTTAAAGCCTTGAGACATCATAAAAGTATCAAACTTTTTGTACCACTGACGTGATGACTGTCTCAAACCATACAGTGCCCTTCTTAGTTTGCATACAAGTTCCTTTCTATCAGGAACTACAAAACCCTCAGGTTGCTTCATGTAGATATCTTCATCAATGTCACCATGAAGAAAAGCTGTTTTTACATCCATTTGATTCAATTCTAAGTCAAGCACTGCAACGAGAGCAAAAAGGACACGCAATGTCGTAAGCTTTACAACAGGAGAAAAGATCTCTTGAAAGTCAATCCCCTCTTTCTTTGCATACCCTTTGGCAACTAACCTTGCTTTATACTTGGGCTTTCCATCAACACATTTGACCTTGTAAACCTATTTGTTAGGAAGAGCCTTTCTTCCTTTAGGCAATGGCACAAGATCCCAAGTATTGTTTGCATGCAAAGATTTGATTTCCTCTTGCATCGCAAGCTCCCACTTATTGCTAACTCACATGATTTTGCCTCTTTATATGTAAGAGGCTCACCCTCATTTGTCAACATAACACGATGCAAAGAGGGGTCAAAGCGCTGTATCAACCTTCTGACACGAGTAGACCTGCGTACCCAATGATCTACATTCTCAGGCACAGGTTCTACATCAGGAGGCAACTCATTTTCAGCATGCTCATGCTGCTGAAAATCATTTTCAGCCATGATAGGTGGCTGTCCATCCTCATTTGGAGCATCTAAATCATGTCCTATCTCTTCTGGCTCAAGGTTAATTGGCTGATTATCAATTTCAGCTTGCGGTAATGCATCCTGAGGCTCTTTTTCAACATCAATAGGTGGCAAGAGAGGCTGAAATTTGACCGATTTCTTGTCAATTTCATAAGATGTAGCATTTTTCAGCAATTTAGCCTCATTGAACACTACATCTCGGCTGCGTACTACCCTCTTAAACTGAGGCAACCATATCCTGTAGCCCATTTCACCCTCTTCCCCATAACCTAGGAAGAGTCCTTGGATCGACTTGGCATCTAGCTTTGTCCTCAAGTCATTACGAACATGGACAAAAGCCTCGCAGCCAAACACTCTCAAATGATCATAAGAGGTAGGTTTGCCAGACCAAACCTCCTCTGGAATGTCATTTTTCAGCGTACTGTTAGGAGAGCGATTGCATGCATGAACTGCAGTTTTCAAAGCCTCTCCCCAAAACCCATGAGGAAGATTAGCCGTGGACAATATGCAACGCACTCTCTCACATAAAGTACGGTTATACCTCTCAGCCACACCATTAGAAGATGGATTATAAGGGGCTGTCAAATCCCTTTTAATCCCATATTCTTTGCAATAACGCTGAAATTCAGTAGACGTGTACTCCCTCCCATTGTCAGATCTCAAACATTTAAGCTTACTACCCTTTTGCGTGCTCACAAAAGCATGAAACCTCTTAAATGCATTAAATGTCTCACTCTTATTCTTTAACAAATATGTCCAGCCTTTCCTAGTGCAATCATCAATGAATGTAACAAAGTATAATGCACCACCAAAAGACTTAACAGGCATTGAACATACATCAGAGTGAATTAAATCAAGAGCATTAGCTTTGCACGAAACACCATAATAATAAGAAGACTTCTTTTGTTTACCATACAAACAATCATTACATGAATCTAACTTGGTGTCCTTTACATCAACCCTCTTCAAAGAGGAGAGCACATCAAGTCCCTTCTGGCTCATATGGCCAAGTCTTTTGTGCCACAACTCCAAATGAGAAGCAACTTCAACCACTGCAAGAAACTTGCCAAGCAAAGCTTTGCCATGTAAATAGTACAATGTGCCACTCTTGCATCCCTTGACAATGAGCATTGATCCCTTAAGCAACTTCCATGAACCCCCAGCAAAAATGGTTGTATAACCCTGTGCATCCATCTGGCCAACAGACAATAGACTCTTCTTGATGCCTGGTACATACCTGACATCTTTAAGCATAATCTCTTGGCCATTGTTTAATGCCAAGCGCACAGTGCCCATTCCTTCAATGTCACAAGCATGGTTATCCCCAAGGTAAACCTTGCCATACTTGCCTGTATGATAAGAAGCAAAACACTCCACAGATGGAGTCACGTGAAATGAGGCACCTGAGTCTACTATCCAAGACTGTGTAAGGCCATCATTTGTACTTAGCAATGCATCAATGACATCTCTACGTGAGATAAGCATGTCTTTTGCATTTGCTACAACAAAATCTGAGGGGCATGAAGCTGCAACCAAGATCTCTTCACTGTCGGATAACTCTGTGATAACCACACTAGAGGATACATTGACAGTCTTCGAATCCTTGGAGGAGGTACCTGCTGATTTTTCCCCTTTCTTATCCTCTGTCTTCTTCTTCTCCTGTGATTCCTTCTTTCTTTCCTGCTCTTTCTTGAAATACCTGCAATCTGGCTTCTCATGGCCTTTTCTGCCACACTGATAACAAGTCACATCCTTATCCCTAGACTTGCTTTTGCTCCTGTTTTGAGTCTTGGTACCTGTATTTTTCTTTTGACTTTTGCCTCTCGCATTGTAAGCAGAACTGCCACCTTTCCCACCACTAGACTTGCGTCTAATTTCCTCATTTAAGATGGAGCCTCGCACTCCATCATATGTGAGGTTGGGGCTATTACTCAAAGAAACCACAAGTGTTTCCCAAGAGTCTGGCAAAGTCATCAACAAAAATATGGTTTTCAACTTGTCATCAAAAGGTTGAAGCTCAGTATTTTGTAGCTGACTCATAACACTGGTGAAAGCACTTAAGTGCTCAGAAGCCGACTTGGCTTCGTCAAGCATCATGTTCACCAGTTTGCGCATCAAATGCACCCGATTCACAAGGGTGGCATTCTCATAAGTGGCCTTCAACTTATGCCAAATTGCATGTGTACTGTCCAAGCCTTTTATGTCCACCAGAATGTCGTCGGTCATAGCCATTTTGATATAGGCCTTTGCCCTCTTGTTGAGCTTGGCCCAATCCTCATCCGGCATATCCACAGGCTTTACAGCCAAAAGAGCGTCCTCACAATCCTTGAGGAACAAAATCCCCTGCATCCTGTTCTGCCATAGGTCGAAACTTGTACAGTCAAATCGCTTGATTTCCATCAAGCTCTTGGCATCAGACGACGAGGAAGTAGAGGCCATTTGCACGGATAAAAATGCAGCAGAAAGTGTCTACACAAAATCTGAAAATTTCCAGTGATCACAATGTACCGCACGTTGCATACAATGTGCTGAAAATTTCAGCAATTAACAAGTATCCCCAATGCGTACTTGCATAAACCCACAAAAGGCGTACATAAACCTCAATTTGTGTACATAAAAACAGTCCAATTGTGAATTTTCTGCAAATTTACTGTTTTGGCGCATCAATTTGCATCAAATGGACCTGTTTTGAGTGAGAAAAGCAAGGGGTATTCACGGGAATCGATTTAGAACACCTGCGTTTTGCTGTTTTGACTTGTAATTTTCTGGTTTTTATGTGTTTTGACCTAATTTCAGCCTGTTTTAGGCTGTTTTGGGCACCCTAATCACCCTAGGTGACACCGGAAGCAAGGGGCTTCGCGATGAAAGCGGAAATTTGACGCCAGAAAAGCCTTTTGCCTGCTGTCCAGCCACCTGCGCAAAGCTTATGAAACCCTAATCTGGCTCTGATACCAGTTGTTGAGCACGCGGCGGTGTGTGCAAGTGATAGAGCACGCGAAGATGTGCAGGCCTTGAGGCTTGAAGCGGAAGCACTGTGCTGTAGAAGGGAAGCGCTAGCAGAACGAAGAGGGAGAGAGAGAGAGCTCACGTTTTTGGGAAAAACTCAATAAGTGAGTTTTGGGTTTTCCCACTTTTATTATAAGTGACCTTTAAAAAATGTGTCCAGGTTCTATTGAACCTGGACAAAGTATAAAAATGTACAAAAAGGGGTTATTTAGGCCTTTAACCCAACAGGAGTCTGGGTGTTGTTAAGAGTGAGCGTCGAGCACCATGTGGTGGTGCATACGCTCCCACTCGTCGACTGATCCTTCACGCCTATATTGTGAAGAATCCTCATTTTCTCTCTTTCCACAATACATGGAGGAGACATACTTCAAATAATTTTTTTTATTGGGTTTCCAGGAAACTGTTTTGATTGTTGTAGAGCAGAACATAGAGTAGCTGGATGTACATAGAGATAGGATTGTCCAGAGCATAGATAGCAAACAGATCTCTAGGAGGGTCAAACACACGTTTCCACAGAAACTGGAAGATCAGAGGTAGAGAGAGCTAGGAGGGACCCATGAAAAGGGGAGAAGGCGAGAGATAGACATAGGCCTCTAACTTTGCAGGTTTATAAACGTAGGGATCCTATTTCAGCAGTTATATCTCCTTTCTCTTCAGAGCTTGATAGGATTGTGATGATATTACTATTTCTTCAAGTAGTTCTCTCGTTGTGCTTATGACATTAGTTAGAGGAGAATTTTCCACCTCTTGGATTTGGTAAAAGTGCATATGTTAAGAGACCTGAGAGATTGAGAACCTAGTAGTTTTGGTATTATTTGTACATCTTATGGATTTCGGATCTCGCTTGCGTGGTGATTGGCATGTTTTGTATATTGACCTTGAGGACTGTGTTCTTGAGATTTCCTTTCAATAGAAGATTTTTTTTTTTTGTGTGTGTGTGTGTGTGTGTGAGAGAGAGAGAGAGAGAGAGAGAGAGAGAGAGAGAGAGAGAGAGCCAGCCCTATTGATGGGTTATCTCCCCGCTAACCTGATGCATGCGCGGACTGCCCTCTGCCTGGCACTGCCGCAACCTGATGCAGTCACTTAAGCATAATGAACAATCACTTTAGTCATTTATTAAGAAGTTGCTTTGACATGCCATTTATAAAAAGTAGGTAGGGCAAATGGCAAACAAACCTAGAAAAGGGTCACTTGGCCTTCAATTTTAGGACATCAGAGCCCAGTACCCGTAGGGGCACCTAGCGCCCACAACACCTCAGTACCCTCGTCTCCAGCACTTCAGGACCCTCATCATTAGCATTTTCAGTCAGCACCCATCTTTGTTTTCTCCTTCAGAATTTAGCACTGGTGTTTTCAGCCATGAATTACCAGCGTTTCAGCCTTGGCATCAGATTCACCCCTAGCGTTTTTACTTCAATATTGAACCCTAGCCTTTTTGCATCAGATCAGCATCAGCATGAAGTATCCAGTAGTCAGCATTTAGCCATTATATCAGCATTTGTGCAAGTAATCAAAGCAAGTACTTTGGCTCTTGCAATAGAGCAGGGGGCCCTTGAGGGTGGTTGGGACCCGACATGCGGTGCCATCTCTCTCTCTCTCTCTCTCTCTCTCTCTCTCTCTCTCTTTCATTGTGTTTAGTTTAGTCTCTTTCAAGTGAAGTAAAGTAACCTTGTGTTTGTGCGAAGTACTAGACTTGAGTTCAAATCCTTAAACCTTCTGTTGCACCTGACACTTGCCCTCAGAATAGGCACCATTTGGGTGTTCTGAGGGATTTTCAAGTAATAGAATCAGCCTCTTTTGAGAGAGAGAGAGAGAGAGAGAGAGAGAGAGAGAGAGATGCATTGTATGATTCAACAGGTGTATGTAATACTACCCGGCACACCAATCCACAATTTAATATGGTGCAATGTGATGGAAAGCTAGCAGTGACTTCTTCTGCAAACAAAAAAAGAAAACGACAACCAGCAGAATCTATTGCAGAAGAAACTGATGATTTTAAGTCGCAGCTTTACTCCATGCTTGAGACAAGCAGTCGTCTTTTGACAGCACATGTCGAGTCGCAAAATGCAAATAGCCAGCTAGATAGGAACCAGAGGAAGGAACACATGGATAGCTTAGTAAATGTCTTAGGCAAGCTTGCCGATGCTGTCGGAAAGTTAGCAGAGCGTTTGTAATACAATTCAACCATGATTGTAGCGCACATGCTTTTGTTAACATCAAGTCTAAGGTACAAATTTCTGTTGAATGCATGCATGCTTTACTTTGTTGTGGCATCAGTACAAAATTGTACATATTGTAACTACCCTTTTTTGGGTTCTGTCTAGTTTGTGATCTTATATGGTCTCTTGTTTTAGATTTTTTATTGCATGAATAAGCTAAGCTGATGCAGAATTTATCGAGGTGTCCCTTCGATGCCCAATCCAGGCCCTCGGGTCTAGTCCATGTTTTTGGGCGTAATTTGGGCAATGCTCAATGAGTTATGTTGACAAAGACTATTACAGGCAGGAGGGTACTTGTGGCTTTCTTTGTGCACAGAGGAAGAGATCCTATCAAGGTCTATGAAAGGCCAAGTTGGAAGATATGACAAAAAGAAATCACAATAGGGAAATTGGCCCATGAAAGTCCAGGTTGGCTCTCTGCTGCTTGTAGGTGCTTCATACCTCGATGCTTTGGCAAAATTTCTTCTATTTATCTTTGTGTCCTAGGGTGGTGCATCTACCAGTTGGAGAGACAAAAGTATCTGTAGCTGTATATGAGGGGACTTGCAATGGAGATTGTTGTGAGAGCTAGAGCCTGTAGATGCAGGGGTCTCAAGCTGTTGAAGACCCTAGATAGTTCATATGCTCTCCTCTTTCTAAGGGATCATTAAGATTTCTTAATCTCCATCAAGTAAGGTACCCCACATCTCTGAGATCTGGATACCATATCACCCTCCTCCAAAAACCAATTTCCCCCCCTAAACAGATAATGATACTGCCCTCTATTCTCTTAGTATGCAAGGCATTGACAGGCATACTGCTCCTCGGTCAACTGCAGACATTGTGTGTGTGTGTGTGTGTGTGTGTGTGTGTGTGAGAGAGAGAGAGAGAGAGAGCGAGAGAGAGAGAGAGAGAGAGAGAGAGAGAGAGTCCATTATTGCCCTCGAAGGTCAAATATGACTTATGGGACCAAAAGAAACATTTGTGGAGCGGACAAGTCTCTTGATGCTCAAAAATTGTGGAAGTGAGCGTTGCAATTGAACTTGCTGGGGCAATAAGTGCATAGTCAAGGTTCTTTATCATTTACTTGTAATTAAATATAGCACCTTTGCTTGCAACTTGTTTCACTTTACAGCTTCCTAGTTGGCCATGCTATTGTCTATTAGCTTTTATCTATTTGCAACATCCTTAAACACATCCTTTGTAAGAGAGCCTTAAGAGCATTTCGTTTGTCAAGCAATCTTTTAATTTGTTCGTTTGCCAACAATCAAAGCCAGATAACCAACATTTGTAGTTTCCTCTGAAAACCAAGGAGTACTCTCTTGCTATTGATCATTTCTCCCTACAACTTTTTTGTTTACCTTGACAAATCACCTTGCTAGTCATATTAAGTGCACAAATACTAGTCTTGGTGGTCGTCTCATGCGAGATTGAGGGTATCAAATTGCTCACTTTCTTGACCGGAAGCCCAATTACTCTTGTACCTCCCAAGCAACATATCCAGAGACAAGGGAGTCGAAGAAGAGTCCTCAACCTAATGCAATAGCAAGCACCTCCTTACAAGTTAAGTATCTCCATGAGGATTTATCTTTTCGTACGGTCTTTAGCATATGGACAACACATAGTGTCATAAAGTACAAAACCAATTGTGGAGTAAATCGTTTGAAATAGCTCAACTTCGTGCTTGCAACCTAACAAGTGAGATTTCACTTCAACGAGTACAATGATCAAATCACTATCCCAATATCATGGTTTCATAGCATAGAACTGAAGTTACCATAGCGCTCTTTCCAAACAATGACTTGTAAGCTGCCAAACCATCAACACTACCCATACGATAAACAACAACTCCAAGTTGAAGAGTTTAACACCTCCACTTTCTATTTTGCATATTCCCGTTATAAAGTGCTTAATCAGTCAATAATGAGACTTAAAATGGACAAAGGTCAACTAGAAATAAGACATACAAAGAGGTTTCTTGACATAGGACTTTCAAGGAAATGTACAATGTTCGATATAGGTCAACAATGGGAATCACAATGGACAAGAGCAACTTCATAGGTCAAACAACTCTCTTCTCCCTTACAATGATTATGGGAATCACAATGGACAAGATTAACTTTATAGATCAAGAAGCAACTCTCTTCTTCCTCAGCTCATATATTGATAGTAGACCCTTACCTCCTTATGAAAATATGAATTAAGTGAATAATTTTTATTTTTAGCACACCTTGGATATTCCATTTGTGAGAAATAATATCTCATGCATGATTGATGTGTGGTGGCAAATGAGTAAATGTGGATATAAGGACTTACTCACTTTTAGCAACCCCTACTTTTATAGTAAAGAGAAAAGTATATTTGCCTCTCATTTAGCTAACTCTTACTTTGAAGAAAACCCCTCTTAAACAATACTCTATTTTAAATAAAGTAGTTTCCTTTTTTACTAAAAGGAAAATATACCTCTCTTTTTTAGCTCACTTTTGAGGTAACTAATAAAAGTAAATACATGCACGATGCCAAAGCTCACTAGTGCACGCAGGTCGATTGGATCCAATCTATGCACATCATCTTCTCTGTTTGGATCCCTATGTGCGTTCTCTATGCGTAATTGTTTTGTGTTTGTATATCACCTAACACAAGAGCTCTTGGAATTAGGGTTGCAGGGAAACACACACAACTTGGAGAAGATGATGAAGCTCAAGGCACACAACAGAGAGTATATTGCTTAGTGCACAATAGAAAGATAAGTTAGCCCTAGAATAATGGACGTATGTACAATGCATGGGGGAAAAGACCTCCTAGTGAGGAAAAAAATGCCTCGTTGATCCTAAGTGTGTTAAAACACATCACTACCTCATACATGGTAACAAATCCCCCCTTGGAGTGATGCGATGAACGAGAGCTGGCACATAGTGTATAGGGAAGTGTCATGAACTGAGGACATGATCAATCCACAAAGGAGAGTAAGCCCAAAGCTTTGCGAAAAGCTTTGAAATTCTCACAAGGCAATGCCTTTGTGAATAGATCTGCAAGGTTGTGATGTATTGGCACATAAGCCAAGCTGATCTCACTTATTGAGAGTATCTCTCTAATATAGTGATAATGCACCTCAATGTGATTTGTGCGACCATGAAAAACTAGGTTCCTTGCAACTGCCAATGCACTATGACTTTCAATGTAGATGATGTTGGAAATTTCCTTTTCAACATCCAAATAAACCATAAGGCGTTTGAGCCATTTGCACTCAACCATAGCTATGAAGACTGCCCTATACTCAGCTTCACAACTAGAAGTGGCCACAATAGGTTGCTTCTTGCTCAGCCATGATATGCATGAATTGTCGTTCTTGAAACAAAAACCACTTGTGGAAACTCATGTGTCATAATAATCAGCCCAATGTGAGTTCGAAAAAGCATGTAAATGTTGAAGGAGAGGAGTCGGGAGCTCCATGAAAGAGGAAGATGAACACGCACACACACTCACACACACATAGGTTGGAGGAGGAGATCCGACACACACTGTATGCCCCCTGTCTTTCTTCTCTATCTTATGCACTTAGGCACAATACACACTCTACTTTGTGTTAGTGACTCACACAAGTGTATACTTGTACACTTAGGGTTAGTAGCAGTTAGTGATGGGCGATCGGCCACATGGCCATTAAACCTAACATTCTCCCACTTGATGGCCAATGTGGGAGACCATAAGAATGGAAGAGAACCACGCTTCACCCAATGTCCATCAACTCACAACAATGCTGAAACTGATGGCTAGAGAAACTTTTAGTGAGTGCATCCACTGTGTTCTCTGACTAGGAATCTTCACTAAATCAAGGCTCTTGTTTGCCAGGCATTCAGGATTAAAGTGATAACGCACATCAACGTGTTTCGTTATGGAATGAAACATTGGATTGTTAGCCAAGGCAATAGCACTCTAACTGTCACAATGAAGAAGTGGCGTACACTTCTCCAATCCAAGATCTTTTACTAGGCGAGCAAACCAAATAGCTTCTTTGCATGCCTCACTCAATGCAACATACTCTACCTCTATGGTAGAAATGGATGTACAGTCTTGAAGAACGGATCTTCAAGAAATAAGAGAACCAGCAACTGTGTAAATCCAATTTGTTGTTGGTTTATGACTGTCAAAACAACCTGCATAATCACTGTCTACAAATCCCTGAATGGATGACTCTCCACGACCATAGCATAACTGTCTATCTGCAGTGCCACTCAAGTATCTGAGAATCGACTTGACAACATCCCAATGCTTTTTACAAGGGCTAGACATAAATCTGCTGACAACTCTCACTGCATGTGCAATGTCAGGTCTTGTAGCCACCATGGCATACATGAGACTACACAAGCTGAAGCATAAGGAACTTTAGCCATCGCAGCTTTTTCCTCAGCAGATTTGGGACAATCGTTCTTGCTAAGTTTCAAATATGCAGGCAATGGAGTACTCAAAGCCTTCCCCTTCTGCATGTTGAACGATCAAGAACCTTGTGCATGTACTCTTTTTGAGAAAGGTAAAACAACCTCTTCTTACAGTCACGAGTAATGCACATACCCAAAATGTGATTGGACTCACCTAGATCTTTTATGTCAAATTGACTTTTTAGCTTGGTTTTTAAGTCAACAATGTCCTTCTTGGAATGAACAACAATAAGCATGTCATCTACATAAAGGATAAGCATAACAAGCT
This sequence comes from Adiantum capillus-veneris, assembly GCF_014529385.1. Classification (NCBI taxonomy): domain Eukaryota; kingdom Viridiplantae; phylum Streptophyta; class Polypodiopsida; order Polypodiales; family Pteridaceae; genus Adiantum; species Adiantum capillus-veneris. The sequence goes on along the minus strand of NC_140944.1, from coordinate 61,046,038 downwards.
GTCCATTGGGTTGTCTTTTCACGTAAAGACATGGATCTTCATTACTGCGCTTATAGCCTAGGGAACGCATAAATGCATCAAAATTTTGATACCATTGTCTGGATGATTGCTTCAAGCCATAGAGACTTTTCAGAAGATTACATGCCAAATGTTCCTTGCCCTTTAGCACAAACCCTTCAGGTTGCTGCATATAAATTTCTTCCTCCAGATCACCATGTAACAAAGTTGTAATGACATCCATTTGATCAAGCTCCATATATTCAGGGTGGCAACCAAAGCAAGCAACATTATCAGTGTGGTCCTCTTGACCACTGGAGAAAAGATTTCCTGGAAATCGACACCATATTCTTGCTTGAAACCTTTGGCCACTAAACAAGGTTTGTAATTGTCAATCTTCTTCTTGTAAACCCATTTACAACGCAATGATTTTCTACCTTTTGGCAATGAAACAAATTTCCATGTTTTATTCTTTGCAATACTGGACAACTCCCTCTTCATAGCATGTTCCCACCGAACCTTTCCCACCGAACCTTATCATTGACTGGCATAGCCTCTTTGTAACAAGAAGGCTCACCACAATTTGTCAGTAAAACAAAATCTACGCCTGAAACCAAACGTTCTGGCGGATGTGAGACTCTTTGAGTTCTCCGCGGCTAATAAGAACTCGTACTAGCCTGTGTAGTAAGTGGCTCGGGAGCTGTCTGGACAGGAGGTGATACATCGGAAAACGTCACTTTTTGAAATTCAACCTCTTTCACTGGCTGTCTATGCATCTTAATCTCATTGAAGACAACATCACTGCTACGGATTACTGATCGACTTTCCGGATCCCATAAACGATAGCCAAATTGACCATCTGCACCATAGCCAATGAAGATGCATTTCCTGGACTTAGGATCTAGCTTAGCATGCAACTCCTTGGGTACATGTGTGTAAGCTTCACAACCAAATGTGCGGAGTTTTTCATAAGACAATTTATGTCCTGACCATAACTGCAAAGGTACACGAAACTGTAATGAAGCATGTGGTGATCTATTGATCAAGTACACAGCTGTGCATAATGCTTCAATCCAAAATGCTTGCAATAAATTATCCTGTGACATAGACATAATCCACTCTTGGATGGTCCTATTCATTTGTTCCGCAACACCATTTTGTGCGGGGGTATAAGGAGTTGTAAACTCACGCTTAATTCCCCTACTTGAACAAAAGTTTGTAAACTCTTTCGAGACTTATTCTCCACCATTGTCTGAGCGCAAAGTTTCAACTTATGTTCAAACTGAGTTTCAACACTAGATAAGAACTTCTTGAAGCAAAAAAGGTCTCATCTTTAGACTTCATGGCGTAGACCCAAACATGCCGTGTTGCATCGTCAATGAATGTAACATAATAGGACGCACCAACATGGGATTTAGAAGGCATAGCCCACATAAATCATTGTGCACAAGCTGTAAGGGTTTTCTTTCTTTGTCAAAAGAATGTGTACTATGTGTCTGTGTTTGCTTTCCATATTGACAGTGCTCACAAAAGGAAAAATCACAAAATGACAAAGACGATAAGTAGCCCAAACGAGAGAGTGTCTCCATTCCCTTCTTTGACATATGTCCTAACTGGCTATGCCACAAAGCAACGGTTGGCAGCTCGATTACAGAAAGAACACTGTTTTTATAAAAAACATAAAGAGAATAAAGTGAACCAACTTTAGAACCATGGGCTATAATAAGATGACCCTTTGCAACACGCCAAGACTGCTGATGAAAAATGACTTTGTAACCCAAGTCATCAATACGTCCAACTGAAATCAGATTGTGTGTCAAGGTTAGAACATGACATACATTATGGATAATAAACTTCACCCCATTTTCCATAACCATGGCAATATCACCTATGCCAACAATGTCACAAAAGTAATTGTCACCAAGTGTAACAGAGCCAATGGTTTCCTCGTATGTAGTAAACCAATGCCTAAGAGGTGTGACATGCAGCGAAGCACCCAAATCAAGAATTCATGTATGGGATACTGTGAGGTCCCTGTTTCCTTTCAAGAGGAGTGGGGTACCTTTGATAGGTCTCCAATCCTGAGAAAGAAAAACCAACGAACATTGCCTTAGCTACTACGTAGCCACGTGCATAAACCGTTAGTGAAGGATTGGTCCTATCTCGCTATGGCGGAGCGTGACCACCATAACCCTATCTAAACACTATCTATAATCAATTAGGTTTTGGTCTGTGTTTTCCTTTCCTAAGGTGATTAATATATGTCTATGGTCTCGCATATGCACTGATGCATAACTTGAAATTGCAATACTAACCTGTACCATAGCTCCGAATTGGTGGAGACATAGCATGTTCCGTAAGAGTTCCCCCGTTACTTGTACCGGCTTCATGATCATTAGCGCCTTGAATTTGAGCACGTTTTGGAGCCATTTTTTGTACTTACTAATCCACTAGAGTTTTTGCTCTCTTAGTGATTTGTGGACGCCTTCTCTCTAAGAGAAGTGACAGTACTTTGTGAGTGTTATAGAGGCAATCTTTATGTCCAAAGTGTGAGTATGGATGCTTTATTTATAGCAAAAAAGAAAAACATCCAAAACTTATATATATATATATATATATATATATATATATATATATATTCATTTATCTTTTATTTTTATTTTTAAAAATTATTTATTTTTTTAAAAAAATTCATACCCGCATTTTTGGTCCCCTTGTGATACCCATTAGCTTAACCTATTTGTCCTCATCATCAAGAGATAAGGCCACACAACACCCCACATTAAGATTAGTCAAGACTAACCTCTTCTTTCCATGTGACTGTGTGTCCCACTTTGTCCCCTTCTATGTGAGTCCATGTGTCATCCATGTGTATCTTTTGACTTTATAATTATTTTATTTATTTCTTTAATGATAAATTACTTTACATTCTAAAATTAAACTTTACAGTCTTAGAATAACTTCATAGTAGTAAGAGAAAATTCTACACTCAGTAAATAAGTCTTGCAATAAGTTAGTGTTTTGTATAGCTAAACATGTCAAAATTTTGTAGCATAAGTTTTAAATTCTAGGTTTTCTCAGTCTATGATTCATAATTTGAACTCAAATATCTTAAAGAATGAGTGATGGTTGAAAAATTCAAATGCGTAATAGAATTTGTGTGAAATTCGAAAGAAGAGACCTTACAATCTCCCCAACTTAGAATTTGAGATGCCCTCATCTCAAGAACAATGAAGGGTAATCTTTAAGAAAGGTTGTCTCATCTTCCCAAGTAGCAGCTTCTACAGGAAAATCCTTCCATAAGATAAGATGTTCTTTGATAGATCTATTCCTAAGCTTTCTTTCTCGAGTTTCTAGGATAGTATCTAGTTGAAGCAGTAAAACATCTTGAGCAGGTAAAATGATTTTCTCATCATCTAAGACATGGTCACGGTTATGTACATAAGGTTTTAGTAGACTTACATGAAATATATCATGTGCTTTGAAATAGGAAGGAAGTTTTAGTTTATAAGCTTGATCACTTAGAACCTTGATTATTTTGTAAGGTCCACAATATCGGTAGCTAAGATTTTTATACCTTTCGAGAGACAAATTGCTCTTTTTGGCTTTACTCATAAGAAAATTTTGTCACCTTCCCTGAAAATTCGATCAGATCTTTTCAAGTCTGCGTACTTCTTTTGTCGATCTTGAGCCGCTTGAATATCCCTTCAAAGAGCTTTGGTTTGAGCTTCCATTTCTTTGAGCATTTTCTTTGAGGCTTTTACACTTATAGTGGGGTCAGAAAAGTTAAGAGGTGATAAACATTCTTGACCATAAAGAGCATTAAAAGGTGTCATTCCAATACTTCTATGAGTAGATGAATTTTATTCATACTCTACTAAGGGTAGGTATTGAATCCACTTGCGAGGTTCTCTATTGCAGTAGGCTCTCAAGATGTCTTCAATTACTTGATTAACTCTTTTAGTTTGGCCATCAGTTTGAGGACGATAAGCAGTACTAAAACATAACTGAGTTCCAATAGCTTGAAACAATGATACCCAAAATTTTGAAGTAAACTTGGCATCACGATCACTAACAATCCTCTCGGGTAAACCATGAATTTTTAAAACCTCCTTCACAAACAGATGAGCAATATCTGAAGCTGTAAAGGTTGTCTTGAATAAGATTAAGTGAGCCACCTTAGTAAGCAAGTCAACTATGACCATGATTGAATCATAACCAACTTGAACAATAGGAAACTGTTGGAATTAGGGTTGCAGAGAAACACACACAGCTTGGAGAAGACGAAGGAAGCTCAAGGCACACAATAGAGTGTGTTACTTAGTGTGCAATGGAAAGATAGATAGCCCTAGAGTGATGGGCGTATATACAATGCACGGGGGAAAAAACCTCCTAAAGAGGGAAAAAAATGTCCCGGCGGTCCTAGTGTGTTCACACACATCACTACCACATGTATATGGGAACAAATCCCCCTTGGAGTGATGCGGTGAACGAGAGCTGGCACATGAGTAAAGGGAAGTGCCATGCCCTGAGGACAGGATCAGTCCACAAAGGGGAGTAAGCCCAAAGCTTTGCGGAAAGCTTCAAGCTTCTCACGAGACAATGCCTTTGTGAAAAGATCTGCAAGGTTGTCCTGTGTTGGCACATAAGCCAAGCTGATCTCTCCTGTTGAGAGCCTCTCCCTGACATAGTGGTAATGCACCTCAATGTGCTTTGTGCGAGCATGAAAAACTGGGTTCCTCGCAACTGCCAATGCGCTCTGACTATCAGTGTAGATAGTGTTGGCAGTGTCCTGTCCAACACCCAAATCAGCCATAAGGCGTCTGAGCCATACACACTCAACCGTAGCTGTGAAGACTGCCCTGTACTCAGCCTCATAACTCGAAGTGGCCACAGTAGGTTGCTTCTTGCTCAACCATGATATACATGAACTTCCAAGCATGAAACAAAACCCTGATGTGGACACTCGCGTGTCAAAACAACCAACCCAATCTGAGTCCGAAAAAGCATGTAAGTCTGGCGGCAATGATCCCCCCTTGGGATAAAACAAGCCAAGATGTAAAGTGCCACTAAAGTAGCGGAAAATCCTCTTGACTGCCTGCCAATGCTTAGACCCTGGGCTATGCATAAATCTGCTGACCTGTGAGACTGCAAACTGAATATCCGGCCTCGTGTTGCATACATAAATGAGGCAGCCAACAACAGTTTGGTAAAGAGTGACATCAGCAGGATCACCAGCATCATGTAGACTCAACTTCAAACCTGTTTCCATGGGAGTGGCAATAGGTTTGCAATCCTCAAGTCCAAACTTACATAGCAATGTCTCTATGTAACTTTTCTGACACAAGGCAATACCACCATGACACTGCTTAAATTGTATACCCAAATAATGATGCAACACCCCCAATTATTTCATCTTAAAAGTAGCATTCAAATCAGCCTTAAATTCAACAATATGTCTCTCATTTGGTCCAGTGATCAGCAAATCATCAACATAAAGAACCACGATGAGAAATACATCACCCTCACGCTTTACATACAATGTGCTTTCTGTTGGACTGTTACGAAAGCCTTGTTTGACCAAATGAGTGTAAACTTTCTCATACCAAGCACGAGGAGATTGCTTCAACCCATACAAAGCCTTGTTACATTTGCACACTTTGTCCTCTTGTCCTTTTATGACAAAACCGCGAGGCTGCGTTACATAAACTTCCTCAAATATGTCACCATTCAAGAAAGCAGTAACAATGTCTGATTGATGTACATCCCAACCAAAATGAGCTGCCAATGCACATAGAAAACGTACAGTAGTCATACGACAAGTGGGAGCAAAAGTCTCTTCATAATCTATGCATTTTTGCTGTGCATAACCCTTTGCAACAAGTCGAGCCTTATGGCGATCGATCTCACCATCCGGTTTGCGTTTCAACTTGTAAACCCACTTCGTACCAATGGCCTTTTTGCCAGGAGGCAAATCACATAAAGTCCATGTGTCATTTTCTATAAGTGCATCATATTCTGATTGCATGGCAGCCATCCAATTTTCTGAATTCTGTGCTTCATCAAAAGTCAGAGGCTCCTCAACATCATGTAAACTAGACATAGCCAAAGCATAACAATCGGATGCATAAGATGCATGGCGAGAGCCTGAACGAGTACGGCTAGACAAAGGTGCATCCAATTTACTGTCACGCAAAGTGTGCACCAGCCATTTTGGCATACCTCTAGCCTGCTCATTTTCAGCCCTTTCCTCATCAAGTACATCATGTACATCTGCATCAGTAATAGGCTGATCTAAAACATTTTCAGAAACCCCCATAGGCTATACATTTGCCTCATTGGAACTTACATTCATATTTCCACCATTGAAAAGAGGCAACAAAGTGTCATAAATGTCCTGTGAGCTTACATTACTGTCTCTAGTACATGACAGCAAGGGGTGGACAGAATCTTCCACAAACACTACATCCCGAGAAACCAGAATACATTTTGTTTGCGGATGATACAACCTGTAACCTTTGCTTTCAGCACTATAACCAACAAAAATACATTTGACAGCCTTATCATCCAATTTTCTGCGCTGCACTTGTGGCACCAAAGCATATGCCAAACAGCCAAAAACACGCATGTGCTCAATAGAAGGCTTTCTATCATGCCATGCTTCATATGGAGTAATAGTGTGCAAAGCTTTCGTAGGACACCTGTTTAGTACATAAGTGTCACACATAATGGCCTCAAGCCAAAAAGAATGCGGCAAAGCTTGACTTTTGACCATACATCGTGCCATTTCCGTCAGTGACCTGTTTTTCCTCTCAGCAACACCATTTTGCTGAGGTGTATAAGGCACTGTACATTGGTGTTTTATCCCACGACTAGCCAGAAATGCATTAAATTCATGAGACATGTACTCCCCCCCTCGATCGGAACGGAGGGTGCCCATAGTACATTTCGAGACATTTTCAGCCATAGCCAGAAATTGTTTGAAGCACATAAAAACTTCGGACTTCGCTTTAAGCGGAAATACCCATGCATGCCTGGAGTAGTCATCAATGAAAGTCATGAAGTACAGGTAATTGCCCAAGGACGGAGTTTGCATGGGCCCACAAACATCACTATGCACAAGCTGCAACCTGCATGTGGCCCGAACTGAACCATCCTTTGGAAACTTAGAACACTGCATCTTACCCAAAATACAGCCTTCACAAACATGTTTGACAGGTGCTTCAAGAGGCGGCAAAGAAGCAACCATATCAGATTTCTGCAAACGCAGCAAACTGGCAAAATTCAGATGACCAAAACGTGCATGCCAAAGTTTTGCATCTGAAATAGCCCTTGAATCTGCAACAGCATTTGCAAAATTTTGTCCACACTTGTCATACAAAGTGAGATTATACAGCCCACGGCACAGAAGCCCAGATGCAACAACTTCATCACCAAAACTGAGATCATGAACTGTACATCTGTCATCCACAAATTTGACTACAAGTCCAAGTCTAGCATGTGCGGATAGAGACAAGAGATTCTTCTTGATCCCAGGTACATAAAGTGAATCAACAAGTGTGAAGGAACTGCCATTAGCAGTAGTGAGCACAATCTTTCCAACTCCCTGAACTGGATAAGAGGCGTTGTTGGCACAAGTGACTGAATTCCCATGAGGGACAAACTCGAGAGAGGTAAACAATTCACGATGTGAGGTAATGTGCTTTGTAGCACCACTGTCGAAATACCACACATGTGAATCTGCAGCAACTGACAAGCATGCATCATGGACAGCAGGATTGTAAGTGCACTCTGCGCTAAAAGCCCATTCTGCATCAACATCAGCAACACAGTCTCCTTTCACAGAAGACTCAACAATGGCTGCATTTGTAGTGGAACCAGCATTTGCAGTGGAACCACCCTCTTTCTTCTTAGCCTCTTTGGCCTTCAACTTAGGACACGACTTGATCAAGTGATCATCGGCTTTACAATAATGGCAACGCATCTTCTTTTTGCCCTTATCACCAGAATTGCCAGACGAAGTACTGCCAGCAGAAGCATTAGGAAAATAATTTTTGCCACTCGCAGCAGAACCATAAGAAGTGGCTGCATTACTGTTACCACCCTTTCTTTGAGAAGCAATAAAGGCCTGTTCAACTGCACGCTGCCTAGTCCTGTTTTTTCTAGAAAGTGACTCTTGCAACAGCAATGTGCATAATGCATCAAACTTGACAACTTCAGGATTTCCTTGGGTCATCAGTCTCCAAGTACTAGCAAATGTCTGGTAGGAATCTGGTAAGGCATCAAGAAACGTCTGCACAAGGGAACTGTCTGAAATGACTTCACCTGCAGAAATAAGCTGCTCATTGATATCTTTGACACTAGCAAGGAAAGTTTCCATATCATCTTCCTCATGCATAATCTTCGACTCCAACTCTTTACGCAACAAAGCAATTTTAGCCTCATTGCGGCTTGCATAAAGACCTGCTAGAATATCCCAAGCCTGTTTTGCAGATTTTGCAGAACAGATGTGAGGAACAATGGTGCGCTTCACAGACAACGCAATCAATGCATGAGCCTGCGCATCCTTAACATCCCAACGAGCTTGTTCTGTCGTAGGCAAAACAACTCTAACAGCTGCAATCCTTGCAGCAAGACCTAAAACATCCTCAACATCGTCTACATCCTCAGAACCAGGACGTACATCAATGCCCTGCACAATGTTCCAGACACCTTTTGACACAATAACATGTTGCATCATATAAGCCCACATAGGGTAGTTGTCCCCATCCAACCTGTCCTCAGCAGCAAACATCTTGAACACATCTGTATTGTTGTTGTCAGCCATGGTAAATGATGCACCTGATGTGAAAACTGTCCGAAAATAGGAGAAATGGAGCGGGAACAACCTGTGCTATATAGCACAAACCGTAGAAGACTATAAGGCACCTGTTATGCAAAAAATGGCACTGACATAAATTCTGCACAAAATGACGAAATAGCCTGTGCAGTACTGCCTGTAGTGGAAACGGAGGTCGAAATGAGCCTAAATCAAAATTTTGAGCAGACATGCGAACGCTCGCCAAAGCTCACTAAAATCGGAGGAGGTGAGTAGGCGTGTGCTGGAGCAGCTGGCGACTAAGCCCGGGAGGACGTGACCTGCTCTGATACCAATTGTTGGAATTAGGGTTGCAGAGAAACACACACAGCTTGGAGAAGATGAAGGAAGATCAAGGCACACAATAGAGAGTGTGTTACTTAGTGTGCAATGGAAAGATAGATAGCCCTAGAGTGATGGGCGTATATACAATGCAAGGGGGAAAAAACCTCCTAAAGAGGGAAAAAATGCCCCGGCGGTCCTAGTGTGTTCACACACATCACTACCACATGTATATGGTAACAGAAACTTAGTGATAAAGTTCATGCTAATACATTCCCATTTCATTTGAATTATATTTAAAGGATGTAGTTTACTTGGCATCTTTAGTCTCTCCGTCTTAATCCTTTGACAAGACAAACACTGCTTGACATAGTGAAGGACATCGCCCTTCATACCTTGCCAATAGTAACTTCTGTGAATTGCATTGAGGGTTTTGGCATAACTTGGATGTCCTAAAGTTAGGCCATCATGTGCTTCATATAGAATAGAATTCCTTAGGGTAGAATCCTTAGGTATGCATAGCTGATTCCTATAGTAAATTTTCCCATCTTCTAAGGAGTAATGTAGAGGTTTAGGCTGATTTAATGATACTCTCTCTTCACGTAGGATACTAGTAAGCATCTGGTAATTTGCAACTTTGACAGTAGCATCCAAAACCTTGTCTAAAATAGGGTTGTTAGCCATGGAAATTTCCCCCAGAATAGCTTTACGGCTTAGGGCATCTACCATAACATTATCCTTACCTGGTCTAAATTTAATATCAAAATCATATTCGTGCATGAGCTCTATCCATCTCCTCTATCTCATGTTAAGGCTAGGTTGGGTAAAAATCCACTTAAGGCTCTTGTGATCTGTTACCAATTGGAATTTGCATCCTAATAGATCGTGTCTCCATAGCTTGAGAGCATGATAACTACTAGCAATTCTAAATCACGTGTAACATAATTCAATTCATGAATACTAAGCTTTCAAGAAGTGTAAGCTACATGTCTTCCTTCTTGAGTAAGGACTCCTCCTAATGCAAGGTTACTAGCATTTGTGATCACTTCAAATTCTTGGGTGAAGTCTGGAAGTTTTAAAAGAGGTTTTGAAGCAAGATACTCCTTAAGTTGTTTGAAGTAGGCTTCATGTTGTTCTTCCCAAAGTATTGTAGATCCTTTCTTTAGCAAGTCGGTTAGTGGTGCAACTTTAAGAGCATAGTCCTTTACAAAGATCCTGTACCACATTGTGATACCTAAGAACCCTTTGACTTCAGTTTGTGAAGTGGGTTGAGGCCATTCCACAATATCCTTGACTTTGTCAGGGTCAACAGAGACTCCTTCAGGTGAAATGATAAACCCTAAATAACAGACCTTAGGGGTGAAGAAGGTACATTTGCTTTTCTTTGCATACATCTTATTTTGATGTAAAATATCTAACACTTTCCTAACATGTCCTTCATGCTCTTCCTCTAATTTGAATGAATTTTAAGATATCGTCAAAGAATATAGGACAAAGCCATCCAAGAATTCTCTAAAGATATCGTGCATCAAACGATTGAAAGTTGCAGGAGCGTTTGTAAGTCCAAAAGCCATCACGGTAAATCTGTAATGACCATAATGAGTATTGAAAGCTGTTTTGGAGATATTAGCCTCCTGGATCCGAATTTGATGATAGCCAGATCGAAGATTGATCTTTGTGAAAATTTTGGTTCCATGTAGTTTGTCGAATTTGATATTTATTCTTGATGGTAACCTGATTTAAGCCCCTATAATCTATGCAAAGTCGAAGAGATCCATCCTTTTTCTTTTGGAAAAGAACAGATGCAACCCATGGAGACATACTAGGTCGGATAAACCCTTGCTCAATCAACTGCTTGAGCTACTCCTCAAGCTCTATAGCCTCTGGAAGTGACATCTTGTACGGCGCTCTTGCGATTGGTTTACTACTTGGAATTTTTTTGATTTCATGTCTACCTCCCTAGGTGGTGGTAGTTCAGAAAGTTCTACGGGGAAAACATCTGAAAATTCTTCTAGCCACACCAATTCAGGGTTAGAAGAAGACTTTCCTACTTTGTTTAGTTTGACTACTTTGTTTAGTTTGACTACAAAAATTTGTTGTCCCTTGCGTAACCCTTTCAAAAGACGATTAGCTTTGACCAAGTAAGCTTCTGGTAATCCATTCTTGCCTCGAATAGAGACTTCCTGACCTTGGTTGTCCACAAAGGCCCAAACACATCTTGTGAAACCAAGATGCATTTCGTTTGCGGGTGGCATAACCTGTAACCTTTGATTTCAATACTGTGACCAACAAAAATACATTTAACAGCCTTATCATCGGATTTTCAACGCTACGTTTGTGACACCAAAGCATAAGCTAAACAACCAAAAATTCTCATATGATCAATAAATGGCTTCTTATCATTTCATGCTTCATAAGGAGTCATAGATGGCAACGATTTTTTAGGACACCTATTAAGTATATAAGTATCATATATGATAGCCTTAAGATAAAATGAATATGGCAAAGCTTGACTTTTGACCATACATCGTGACATCTCCATAAGCGACTTGTTTTTTCTTTTAGCAACACCATTTTGTTGAGGTCTAAACTCATGAGACATATACTTCCCTCGATCTGAATGGACGGTGCCCATAGTATATTTTGAGACATTTTCAGTCATAGCTAGAAATTGCTTGAAGCACATGAACAATTCGGACTTAGCTTTACACGGATACACCCATGAATGCGTGGAGTAATCATCAACGAAAGTCATGAAGTATAGGTAATTGCCTAATGAGGGAGTTTGCATAGGCCTACAAACATCACTATGCACAAGTTGCAACGGCATGTACCCTATATTGAACCATCCTTTGGAAATTTTGACATTGCATCTTACCCAAAATACAGCCTTCACAAACATGCTTCAAAGGTGCTTCAAGAGACGACAAAGAAGCAACCATATCAGATTTTTGCAAATGCAGCACACTGACAAAATTCACATGTCTAAAACATGCAAGCAAAAATTTTGCATGTGAAACAGCCTTTGAATCCACAATTACATTTACAGTTCTACCTACACCTGTCATACAAAGTGAGCTTATACAACCCATGACACAAAAGGCCAGATACAACTATTTCATTACCAAAACTAAGATTATGAACTGTACATCTGTCATCGACCCAAAAATTTGACAGAAAGACCAAGTCTTGCAAGTGCAAATATAGAAAAAAGGTTCTTTTTATCCCTAGTATATAAAGTGCATCAAAAGTATGAAATAATTTCCATTCGCAGTATTTAGCACAATCTTTCTAACTCTCTTGATTAGATAAGAGGCATTGTTGGCACAAGTGATCATATTCCCATGAGGAACAGACTCGAGAAGTCACAATGTGAGGTAATGTGCTTCGTAACATCACAATCAATGTACCACACATGTGAATCTGCAGCAATTGACATACATGCATCATGGACAAAAGGATTATAAGTGCACTCTGCACTAAATGCCCACTCTGCATCTACATCAACATCACAATCTCCTTTCCCAGAAGATTCTATAATAGATGCACTTGTAGTGGAACCAACCTCTTTCTTCTTGGCCTCTTTTGCCTTCAATTTAGGACACTACTTTATCAAGTGATCATTAGCCAAATCTCACATCACAAGACTTCTCTCATAATGAGAGCAAATTCCTTGGATTGATTCACAATACATTCTCCCACTTCCTACTCCCTTACCCAAAATCCTCTTAACCCATGGCATAATGGATAGAAGCCTTCAAATTTGAGAATCTTCTTTGCCGTTTGTCCCCATCTTTGGATCCATCTATACAAGATATCATGCTACAAAATCGTCTCAACCTTAAAAACTCCTTAGAGATTTACAATCTTTCTCGATCCAAGACTCCTAAGTCCATAAATCAAGACCTTAAATCAATCTCACTATACATCCTCATCATCAAGCCAACATTCTCTCCAAAGAATGGCACAACAATGAAGCTCTTAGACAATTCAATGACCTCACCACCTAAGTAACCACCAATCTCACCATCTCAATATACATCCTCATATGCTTATAACCACCATTCTCTCCAAAGAATGATACAACAATCAAGTTCTTGGACAATGTAATGACCTAACCACCAATCTCACCATGTCCAACGTACCTTGCCTCTCTCTTTTATTCCATCCTCCAAGGATTTACCATTCTTTTCATCTTTATCCTAGCGCCACTCTAAGCCCTTTAAACCTTTCCCAATGTACTTCCTTCCCATATTTCTTATACCTTCCCTTGTCTCACAACCTATTTGCTTTTATCAAGCTGACATCTTTGAGAATGCGTCTTAGTGGTTTCACCGTGAACTCTATCCCATTGGTGTAACACATCAATAACACCTCAAAGTCTCTTTGTCCCTCATTAGGAACTTGCAAAACAAACCTTCCCTTCCTCAATCCTTCTTTTCACTTTCGATACTTATTCCTTCTTCCCTACCATTCCAATGGATGAACGGCTAGACGCCCTAAAACTCTCCATTAGTATCCACTTTGCTCCTCTAATATTGATTGTAAAGTCTTGTTTGGATACCCTAATCCTCTCACACCACTATATCTCCTTCCAAGATAAGTTGTGGAGGCAAGTCAAGGCACAACAATAGGATAGAATTTTACAATGGTGTGCACTTGTCCTTTTTAATGACACTTGGAGAACAAATCCATTCTCCTCCACCATACTCACTTAGCATTCTTCGAAGGATACATTAATGATGGCTTCGGAGTATGGGTAGGCCCTCTTCAGTCTCTCATCCAAGCACTTGAAACCTATGTGGGGCCACTTTTATGAACATATCAAAATAACCACCTCCATCTCTAACTCTGATGCCATTATTTTAGACATTCTCTTCAAAGGACAATTCTTTCAAACCCTCACTATACTAGAGTCCAATTGCTACCAAAAATCTCTCAACGCTTTCCACTACATTCCTCGGAGCCCTTGAAACTAAGAGATTAAACCCCTCCCTTACTACAAGGAAACCACTTCATGAATCCCTAAGCCTCAGACTCTCTTCTCCATCTTGATAGACCCACCATTTGCCAGACCATTGGATCCAACCTCCATTCCCTTCTTGCTCATACGAAACCCCTTTCAAGATTCCCACCCTTTCTTTGTGACACACATCATATCCTCCTTGATTTTCTTTGCACATTTATTAGTAAAATTTGGAGGATTGATACATAAACCTTTTGGACCCTAGCTTAATCAAGAGTAACCTTGGCCTCTCCATCTTGCCCTTTTTTTATGACATCCACTGTTGGTTCTCTCTTTTTGCATCCTGTTTTTCACCCTTCCTATAAAATCTTCACAATCCTCTTGATATTACGTTTTAGATGAGTGACATGGGCATCACTTTGGATCCCCCCACCTAGCGTTTTGATGCACCCTTATATACTCCATCCTTCATTACACCACCCAACCTTTGTAAACAAACTCTAACCTTGTAACATTGCCACCTCTATCCTTCAAGTCTCTCTCTCTCTCTCTCTCTCTCTCTCTCTCTCTCTCTCTCTCTCTCTCTCTCTCTCTCTCTCCCTCCCCCCCCCCCCCCCCCCCCCCCCCCCCGCCACAACACACCCCCAACAAGCTCTCTCTATTGTTCCCTCTCAAAATCTTCCTCCACCTACCCCCATACACCTTTTACCAATATCATAATCATCAACAACAAATTGAATGTCCCTCTCTAATCTTTCTCCTTGATGCTATTCAAACCATTCAAAAGAAAATGTTGGAATGTATCCCTGTCTCGAACTAACCTCCCCCGTCATGCTACACCCCCTCTTTTAGACGAAATAAGCTGAGGAGTTAGGGCAAGTGTTAAACGACTTGACAGAAGCGCGCGGACTCTGAGGGACCTCAATCTTTGGCAATCAAGCAAAGCCATAACAAGACGGAAGATGGCTATGTGTTTCAAGAGGAATTCAATCTGCAAGCCGCGATTCAAAGCCTTCATCTTTGTTGTGCACACTCAGTTGTGTTATATTTTATGGGCCGATGCATGAAAACCCAAGGTTTATGGGAGTGGGCGGCAGCGGCTACCAACAACAGAAATGTGATCTGTCAATTCACAAAGACTTCTGTGGCAGGATGTGTTGCAGAGCAAACTGTTTAGGATTTGGTCATGAGAGGAGGCATTTGGGGAGGTTCTCATTTTGCTTATGCTATGCCCTGGACGCCCGAGTTCTGTTCAAACGAATAATTTATGGACTACTGCCTAGTGTGGGTCATGCTCAAGAGCTTTCCTCTTTGGCTCCAAAGCCATGTCGTCTCAATAGCTGCTCGACTGGTTTGGGTAGGGTGTTGTTCACCCCGAAGTTGTAGCGAATAAGATCATGACTGGACATTAAGGTGTGCATATTGTGGAATATGAGCAAGCCTATCCCCAAGTATATAGGTTTGAATATGGGGAGTATTGGGGCATACCGACATGAATTAGCGTTTGCTTCATTTCCATATGTCTGCATAAGTGCTGCAAAATTGGGCACTATATGGATTTGAACATGGGGATTATTGGAGCATACCGACAGGAATTAGCGTCTGCTTCATTTCCAAATTCCTGCTATAAGTGCTGCAAAATTGGGCACTATGTTAGGGATTACCCCGAGGTGACAATTACCCCTATTCCAAGGATCATGAAAACTTAGAGGCGAGTCACAACAAGAAAGGTCAAGCCTTCAACAGATAATACTAAGATGGAAGCAAAGAACAATGGACATGATGGGACTTGTAGAGTGGTGGCTAAAGAGGTGGAGAGCACTGAAATGGAGATGCAGAGGAACCAACTACACCGGTTGGACCTTTTGGTGAGGAAAGCAAAGAGATTGAGAGCCCGACCGAGGAAGTACAAGATAAACCTGAGTTGGTTGGAAACGCTGACTAGGTATCTCAATGTTTAGCGAATTTTGCCATCCTTAGCGATACTTAGGGCGACACATTAGACCTAATCAATCATATTGGCAAGGTGAAGGGTAATAAGACTTAACACTAAAATTGTTAGCTTGCTTAAGCAGCAGAGAAAAAAAGATGACTCTCCAAGTTCCTTCTGACTTGTTGGTGGTTGAGGGGTTGGCTGTGACCAGGGATGTCTCCTTGGTGGCAACCCTAAGATAGAGTAGGTTTCGTTTGTTGGTTGTTTACAGTCTCAGGGTGGATCCCTTTATTAGCTAATGTATGAGATGGTCTTTTACTTTGTATGATTGGGTGGGTTGTTGGCAGATGCCATGGCTCGGTTGGAGCATGGCTGCCAATGTAACTTTTTTGCTTTAGTAATATAAATATACACTCACTATTGTGAGTTTGGGAAACCTCTTCCCACCAACTATCTCTATTTCAGGCGCAGTTTAAAATCATTCCTCTCTCCTCCACCCTTTTCTCCCGTCCTCTATTTAAATTTACTTGGCAAAACTCCTTCGCTTCCCTAACTTTTTTTCAACGTATGTTACCCTCTCCCCTACACATACCCTCCCTCCCCGCTTCCCATTCTTTGGAATCCCTATCTCCTTAATTTTTCTTAGAGTGATCTCTATGCTCGTCCGTCTTTTTTTTTTTTTTGCACATGATATTTCTCTTCTTATTATATATGAGGTAGTGATGTGTGTGAACACACTTAGGACCGTCGGGGCATTTTTCCCTCACTAGGAGATTTTCCCCCCTCTTCATTATATATACGCCCATCATTGTAGGGCTAAATCTTCTTTCCAATGTGCACTAGGCAATATACTCTTTGTTCTCTGCCTTGAGCTTCTTCATCTTCTCCAAGCTGTGTGTTTTTCCCTGCAACCCTAATTCCAGCAATTGATATTAGAGCAGGTTGTATTCTTGCAAGCATAGTTGTTAGCGTCACTAGCACCTGTTTGCTCGCTTTCTTCGATTTTGGTGAGATTTGGTGAGTGTTAGTAGGTCAACAAATACTTTGGGAAATCTCAAAGAACTTGGTTTGCTCAAAATTTTGACAAAAGCGTTGTCAAAAGATACGAAATCTATGTCAGAAGGCTCTCAAAACAAGGGCATTAATGACAAATCACCTACTTTTTTCAAACGTATATCTTTTTCGCTCTCTCTCTCTCTCTATTTTGTGAGAGGTTTAAGTCTTTCCGTCTCTATATTTTCTTTCTTCTTCTCTAATCTCTGAGTTTCCATGGCATCTTTTGCACGTCGCCCTTCACATAACATAACTTCTTGTGACTTTTATAACGTTAGAGAGGATGGGCAGGATATCAAGAAGGATTAAAGTTCAATGGTTCTCGCCTATACATGTCTTTGTGGCATGTTTCAAAACAATGGACTTGCAGAGGACAAAGACGATGTGGCTTAATAGAAGACTTTCTATGACTAAATTGGATAATGTACTTGGAGACGGATGGAGCACCAAAGAAACTTTCCATATTGGTGATAATATTAGTTGTAGAGTAAGCCCAAATTCTATGTCTATCTCATATCAACTATGTCGTCAATCATTAGTTCTGAGCTACGCCTATAGGAGATGGAGAAGCAAATTAGGTAGCTGGCTCTCGACTCTGAGGAAAATTGTCCAGAGTTTGAACTAAAGGTCACAGTCCATCCACACACCGAGTATAGAAGCCTGATAGTAACAACAAATTGGAGACTACATGATGTTAGAGAATCTCTTGAGTTTCTTGATGAAACATCTCCTGAGTATAGATTCAAAGTGGATGAAATTCTCCATCCTTGTGGTGAGCACAAGGATGGAGAATTCAACCTCTTGCATCACATGCCTTCCCCCAAAAAGAGTTGTATTTGAGCCACTTGCAAGGACTTGAAAAAACAAGTTCAATATTGTAATCATTGCATTTTGCAAATATATTTATCTTTTCTCTACCTTATTGTGATCATTATTTATCTTGTTTTAAACTTACATGACACCATGATACACATTTAAGAATTGATAGTTGGTATTAAGTATTTGAAGTACAAAATTATGAATCACCAAAGGGTATATATATGTTCATATGGACAAAATGAACAAAAGTGTACATAGCTTTTGTGGAGTAATCAATCATGAAACTCCACTTTTCTTTTTGCCTGAGAGGATTGTGCATCCTCAGATACCCTTTTTCTTTTGTGTTCAGAAGGGGGTGAAAGTTCAGGAGTGGGTGGTGGTGGTGACTTGGGCTCCTCAGGGCTTGGCACGGGTAACTTGGCAGGGGTTGGTGCTTTGGGCTCCTCAGGGCTTGGCACGGGTGACTTGGTTGGGGTTGGTGCTTTGGGCTCCTCAGGGCTTGGCACGGGTGACTTGGCAGGGGTTGGTGCTTTGGGCTCCTGAGGAGTGGCTGGCTTGGGTGACTTGGCAACCTTCTTTGGAAACATGAATGGTAGCTTGAAAGGTGAGCTAGGTGCCTCCCCCTTATTGCTCTTAATTGTACGACACTTTTGAACCTTGAATTTCAATGGTGAGTGGAATGGATGGCCCTGTGTATCTGCTCTTTTTTTTTGTAGGGCTCTTTGGTGGGACTCTTCCCCTTGGCAGTCTTCTTGGTGGGACTCTTCCCCTTGGCAGGGATCTTCTTCTTGGTGGGACTCTTCCCCTTGGTAGGACTCTTCTTGGCATGGCTCTTCTTTGTAGGACTCTTCTTCTTGTGATCCTTTTTCTTTGTATGGATCTTCTTTGCAGGGCTTTTCTTCTTCTGATCCATTTTCTTTGCATACAAACCCTTGGTGGCTCTACCTTTCTTTGGTGGCAAAGGAGATTCTGGATCATTTGGGTTTATTGATCTTTCCAAAACCATAGAAACAGCCTTCTCTCTCACCCACGTGACCCAAGACTCTGGATAGTCATGCGACTGAAACAAATAGAAAAAGGAATTAAAGGACATGAGTACATACATACATAGTTAAGAAATCAAAATAAATACATGAGCCACACACTTATAGTGAGTGTAGTCATCCTGCACCTTGACTCAAGATATCTCCATGCATTGGCAAGCACCCTCCATCCACAAGATGCTGAGTCTGTTTGTAAAGGCACTTTTTGATTGTAGTACTTGAAACCTTCTATATTGTAATCCTTATTTGTGGTACTCAGGTGGCCAACAACAAGTTTGATAGCACTGCAAGAAGACATTGAATCAAAAAGCTACTAATAGAAAACAATGGGCCATCAAGCATAGATCATACTTCATACTTATAGTTTACTTTTCCCATGGATACTTGACAATGAATTCATAAATATAATATCTTTCTCCAAAAGATTGAGGATAATAAGACTCCAATTTCCTCTACAAAAAATTTACAATTAGCTAGGAATACCACAAAATGTTAAAAGTAACATGTAAGGAGTTAAGATTTACCCTTCAACATAGGGGTATATTATGTAATTGCAGGTCAGCATGTTAAAATCTTCAAAAAAACTTGAAAGGCTTCCTTGCTTGTTAAAAAGGCACTGCGTCACTAGAGGGTCAAGTATGGAAATTTGCATAGCTAGAGCCTTTGGAAGATCCCTCATAACACACTTGAAAAAGAAAACACACCCCCCAATGAGGCCCTTGTGACTGCCTTGCACATGCACTAATAATTAGCAAAGGGGAAACACATACCTGAGACAGATAAAGAGCACAGTGTCACCAAGCTCAATGTTGGGGTTTACAAGCATACTTGTGTCTTGAGGGAATATGTCCAAGTACACCTCATCATCTCCAAACAAAGAGACATCCACCACCATTTGGCCTGTAATTTTTTCATAAAGAAGAGAGTTGGATGCTCTTAAAATTTTTGCTTGCTCTTTAAGGATAGCATCCTCTGATATCATGTCTTGCTCCCTCTCAACCTCCTTTCCTGCTTTGATATCCTGGGCCTTTCTTGTCTCATACTCATGTGTAACATCCTCAATGACAACCCTGATTATTTTTGCTGCCTGGAAGGAGGGATGTTTAAAATTTGGAAGGCTTTAAGATCCTCACTAGGAATAAGCTCAATAGCCTTATCAAACTTGTACCTCAGCCTTGACACAAGCACAAAATCTTTGCTCATAAGTGTGACCCTGTGAGCAAATGCAGCTGCAATGTAGCTATCATTCATAAAGTCTATGAGAAAATCCTCGGCAGCTTCTTGAAGGCACATCAAAGCTTGAGATTGCCACCTTATTGAGATAAAAGTTTTGATATTCGTCATGCTCACAAGTCTATCTGATATCTCTTTGACAACTCTCATGAAAGGTAGCTTTGGAATCAGAAGACAAGTAGACTTTTATGCTTTTCTTATCTCTCGTAAAGATTTGACTTGATAATTCAACCTTTTTCTAGCAATGGGCCTCTGACGAGGTTGTGGAGGTGGTGGTTTCTCTGGATCTTCTTTCTCTAAATCATCTTTTTCTGGATCATTTGTGGCTTGGTAGACTTTTCTTGCAGTCTCCTTTGTCCTCGCCATTTGGGTCAAAAAGTACAAACACCGCATGACGCGATAGCTGGGTGACCCACAGTCTACAAGCTGTCCGTATCATGTCGTATGTGAAGCTAATGATATTGGCTAGGAATCATGGAGGGACACCTGCACGATGCGATAGCTGGGTCACCCACACTCTAGAACATGTTCGTATCGCGTCGTATGTGAAGTTGTTGACCTTGGCAATGAATCAAAGAAGGACACCTGCACGACGCGATAGCCGGATCACCCACATTCTAGAACATGTTCGAATCGCATCGTATGTGGAGCTGTTGACCTTGGCAATGAATCAATGAAGGACACCTGCACGATGCGATAGCCGGGTCACCCACATTCTAGAACATGTCCGAATCACGTCGTATATGAAGCTGTTGATCTTGGCAATGAATCAAGGAAGGACAAACGCACGAAGCGATAGCTTGGCCACCCACTGTCTAGCACTTGCCCATATCGAGTCGTACCGGTTAGAGGTTATTCTAGTTTCAGAAGTCGGGGTGCAATGGCACTTCCAGATTGTAAATACAAAGCCATTTGACCCTTTCAACCCCAATTTTGGTTAAACCTAAGGTAGCCTTAGTATATAAGGTACCTAGGTCATTTTGTAAAAAGGACTTTAATCATAATCAAACTTTTAGCGCTGCCGTCTACTATGTGTGAGAGAGAAAGAGAGTGAGTGTGAGCTTCATCCTCTCGCTACGTCCGGCTCGCTTAACACATTGGAGATCCGACTGCACCATTGCTATAGGCTCGAGGAGAGCTATGCGACGACGCCAAGCATTCCGCGCGAGACGAAGCGCACACGCCGACGCATCTACGAGCTATTTGTGGCCGTAAGTGTATCAAACGATGTCTGTTTTCTGCATGCTAGTAGTCTATAGAATCGTGGCGACATAAGCTACGCATAGGTACTCATAAATTTCAGATTCGGGCACTTTCAAAATTCTGTTCTGTCATCCTACACGTTTTCTACAGATGGGTTTAGAGTGAGGGTTTTGAGTGTAGAAGCTTAGGGACAGGTGTATCCTAGTGAGGGGATGGTGTTCCTTAAGTTTCCTACGAATTTGGCATGATTAGGTGAGTTACCTTACGCATGTGTGTATGTGGCTAGGTGGTGTAGTTGAGGGCAGTGAGGTTCTTGATTGTGGTTTAGTTGGCCTTCCAGAGTGTTGTATGTGTAGGATGGTCTCAGCCTGACAAGCTTAAGAGATTTCCTCCGTGTGCCTATCGTGTCATCTGTGTCCTCTATTGAAATTATGTTGATCTAGGTAGTGTTTGCATGCACTTCATGGGTGTGTGAGTCGTCTCCCGTCCAACACTGTGCAGACCTTCCTGTAGTGGAAACGGAGGCTGAAATGAGCCCGAATCAAACATCTGAGCAGACTAAGCTCTACGAGCACTCCCGAATTTTTTTTCGAAATGCGAACGCTTGCCAAAGCTCACTAAAATCGGAGAAAGTGAGCAGGCGTGTGCTGGAGCAGTTGGCGATTAAGCCCGAGAGGACACAACCTGCTTTGATACCAATTGTTGGAATTAGTGTTGCAGAGAAACACAACTTGTAGAAGACCAAGTAAGCTCAAGGCACACAATAGAGAGTGTGTTACTTAGTGTGCAATGGAAAGATAGATAGCCCTAGATTGATGGGCGTATATACAATGCTCGGGGGAAAAAAACCTCCTAAAGAGGGAAAAAATGCCCCGGCGGTCCTAGTGTGTTCACACACATCACTACCACATGTATATGGTAGTGATGTGTTCACACACATCACTACCACATGTATATGGTAACACATAAGAGTAATGATTTAAGCCTAACCTTAAGTGGGAAGGCTGGGGACTGGTATAGAACCCTAAGGGTAGAAGAAAAAATATTTACCCTACTCTTAGGAGGCTGTTCTTAAAAGAATACATACGAGAGGGAGTGCTTTTGGGTGTAGCCTCTCAGCTCCAGAAAGCCCAACGAGAGGAAGGAGAGTCGGTGAGAGACTTTATTAGTCGCTTGAAGCATTTGAATTCTTGTTGTAATCCAAATGAGCGCTTCAATAATAATATTCATTAGGGGATTACGACATGAGGATATCTACAATGGCCTAGTTATTAGAGGTATCACCACTTGGGAAGCAGTCACCACC
This sequence comes from Adiantum capillus-veneris, assembly GCF_014529385.1. Lineage (NCBI taxonomy): Eukaryota > Viridiplantae > Streptophyta > Polypodiopsida > Polypodiales > Pteridaceae > Adiantum > Adiantum capillus-veneris. The sequence goes on along the minus strand of NC_140944.1, from coordinate 61,023,346 downwards.
AATGCGATCCAATTGGAGGATAATTTAATGATTCAAGGAGAAAGAGTGTTTGTTAAGCCTAAATCTATTAGCTCGCAAGCATCAGGGCATCAGCCAATGACCCTAAAGCCTATTGCTAAGGAGCCAAAGATATCTGAGATTACTTTAGCGGATCTCACCAAGGCCATTCAAGAGAGTCTTAGAGACAATCGTGCTCCGCAAAACAATCATATGTATCCAAGAAGGGAGAAACAATGGTGCTCATTATGCTATGGACCGCATAGTACAAGTGAACGCCCTACTTCTAGAGTAAAATTCAATGGGAACTGCAATGCCTGTGGGAGGTATGGTCATCAAGCTAAGGATTGCATAGTATTTAAGCGCGTGATGGCCAATAAACCAAACCTTAGCATGGACAGACACACCTCGAGTGCTTGCATTGATGCCGGCCCCACCTCTTGAACAAACGTGACAACACATGGTCCCTAGGGCCCAAAATGTTGTTCAAACAACAACCTTACCACCTCCAGTGCTAGGATCGCAACCACCATATCCGAGAATCACTTTTGTGAATCCAGTGGATTGTGAGTCATCCATTGCTTGTTTGGAAGGCTGTGAGGAAGATATAGATCCTAATATTGCCTATGGGATGGATGCGCTTGAAGAAAGTCCACAATACTACATGGAAGACTATTGGGGACAAGTCAAACTTGTTTATCAAGTAGCTACTCTTGCTGCAAGAGGCCAAAATATCAATTACTCTGCCAAGTGACCACCTCTTCAATGCTATGAGTGTGGAGGTCCACATCGTGTGGCCGAGTGTCCTATTAGGCTACAAAAGAACGCCACACTAATGAAAACCAATCAAGCGAGCACATCTACAATGCCAATACTCATGTGTAATAGATGTGTCATAGATCATTTGATTGCCCAATGTCCAAATAATCCAAATGCACCGAAGATCACGCCATTAACTTGATTGAGGTTACTGAGGAGTCATCACAAAGTACACTTGTGGTACCAGTAAACGTACTCACACGATCGATGCTCCAAAACAAAATTATATTCTTGAGGAAAGAGACACGGCATCAATTGCCCAATCTCGGAAAAAGAAGAAAACACGAAGGAAGAGATCGCAAAAAGCAGCAAAATCAGACCCCAGTTCAAAGACCAACATAGGGACTGGTGACGACCCCGTATAGACGCTGAAGAGGATTCTGATTCAGGTGAAACCATGGAGACCAAAACGACCACTAAGATAGAAACCAACAAGGAATATCTTCATGAGCCACCATGGCCAGGATCCAAGAAGAAGATAGGAACTTATCCAAACCCTACAGAGAAGATCGAGCAAGTCAAGCAATTAAGGCCTTTGGTAGAAGATACCCAAAGGGATCTAGAACCAACACCTAGGCAGATCCAAATTACAGACACCGTGTTCCCTACGCAACAACAACCTCACCAAGTCCATAGACCCTTAGACATACCTAGTGTCATCCAAGAAGAAAGTGACTTAAAGTCATGGGAAAGTGGGCGTACTGACTTCTTGATGGAAAGAATGTTTACAGAGGGACTACCTGACCCTATCAAAGAAATGGGGATCCCATCTTCCCTACGTCAAGGGACTGAAGCCCAAAAGGTGCCGTTAAACATTGCCAAATTTATGGATTTCATGTCTTCAAAAATTAGAACCACCATCATGTCCAAACTATATAAAGACCCTGATCTAGTCTCAACTCTTCGAGCCTTCCTCAATGAAGAACTAAAGTTTGGGCTACCACAATTTGCGCAGATGGATGGAGCTGAGGAGATGCCAATAGAGGAGGAACACTTAGATCCACAACCCAACCTATTTGAGAACCTTGTTATAGAAATACCTGTTAACAAGTTGGGACAATACTTTGAGGGTGATGAATCCAATGCGACCATACCAATCACTATTAAGGGATTAACTGTGAAGGGAATCCTTGATGGTGGCACTGGGGTTAGCATTGTGACTAAAAATTGCTGGGAAACTATGGGAAGACCTCACCTTGCGACCACAACCATAGTAGTGAAGATGGACAATGGGTCTATTGTTAAACCTATTGGGATGTTAGAAGATCTAAGGATCAAGGTCTTTGGACATAAAATAAGAATTACCTTCATTGTTATGGATTTCTCCAAGCACACTATGACATCAGAGATGATCTTAGAAAGTCCTTTCATGAGGGAAGCAAAAATGGTCAATGACTGATCTAAAAACCATGTCTACTTGCAGTTCCAAGATTCTATCATTCGAGTGGATCTTGTAACTGGTCGAGCACATCCTCTAGGAAACAGAACTGGACTACCCCATTTGCAAGTCGTCAATTGAATGATGCCGAGAGAAACTACACTACTACAAAACGAGAAGGTTTAGGTATGATTTATGCAGTGAAGAAATTTCGCTACTACCTTCTGGCCAACAAGTTTGTTTTCTATGTTGATCATCAAGCCTTGTTGTATCTAGTAAATAAACCTTGTTCCACGGGAAGAATTACACAATGGTTGTTAATTCTCCTTGAGTTTGATTTTACCGTTGTGGTGAGACCTGGAAAAGACATGTCATGGTGGATCATTTATCTCGCATACCCAATGAAGCCCCTACTCGAGTTGATGATGAGTTGCCCGAAACTTCTCTATTCCTAGTGGAAACCATACCTAAATGGAGTGAGAAGATTGTGAACTTTCTAGTTAATGGTTTTCCACCCAAAGAGCTTCGTAAGGACATAGCTTGAAAACTGTTAAAAGAATGTGAACCTTACTCTCTCATTGCAGGAACTCTCTACAGGCTAGGGAAGGATGAGATTCTTAGACGTTGTGCCCGTGAGGATGAGTATTTATACATAGTGCAAGAAGCCCACATGGGTATAGCCGGAGGACATTTCTCAAGGGAACTAACAGCTAGAAAGGTGTTGCTATCAGGCTATTGGTGGCCTACCTTATTCAAGGATGCATCACTATTTGCAAAAGGATGTGATGAATGCCAGCCTTACAAGATCACACAACGAAAGAATAAGATGCCCGTACAACCTGTTAAAGTGACTCAACCATTTGAAAAATGGGGTTTGGACTTTGTAGGCCCAATTAGTCCGACAGCTCGTAGCACTCAATCTTGATGTATTATCGTTGCCACTGACTATGTGACAAAGTGGGTGGAAGCCAGAGCGACACATAAGGCCGATGCGGGGTTAACTGTCAAGTTTCTCTTTGAGAACATATTACAAGATTTGGTTGTCCCTTTGAGATTGTGAGTGACAATGGTACTTATTTTATAAATGGAGTAATAAAAGAACTCACTACCAACTTTATGATAGCTTACCATAAGTCCACACCTTATTATCCACAAGCAAATGACCAATATCTATCTTGACCAAAACGGTGGAAGCTCATCGCACACATTGGGATTTAAAGCTTACATTAGCTCTACGGGCTTATCGTACTGCGTACAAAGTTTCCATTAACTGCACACTGTTTAAAATGGTGTATGGCCAAGAAGCGGTTATGCCATGGGAGTTTGTTGTTCCTAGTCTTTGAGTAGCTTCTCAAGAAGGTTGGGATGGTAACCCCTTAGTTGAGTGATTATATATCCTTGAAAGGCTAGATGAAGAGAGGCAATTAACTGTGCAAAATGCACTTGTGGAAAAAGATAGGAGGAAGAAATGGTTTGACCGTTATCTAAAGAACAAAGATATCAATGTTGGTGATAAAGTCCTTATGTATGGAGTTCGTGTAATGGAAGTGGCCTATGAACTTTGTGAGTAACAGAATTAGGAAATTAGGTGAAGCACTTTTGAGAGATTACTGTGTGAGCATAGCGGGTGAACTTAATCGATAAAAGCAACATAAACATGGTACTTAGTGAGATTACTTTTGAGAGATTAATTTGTGAGCATAGCGGGTGAACTTAATCAATAAAAGCAACATAAACATGGTACTTAGTTAACTTGCCATGAACAATACTTTTGCAAGAGAGAGAGAGAGTGTAGAGAACATGACAAGAGTTGAGGACCCGATTCATATGGAGCCGGTCCCCCCTCCAATAGGCATTTGTATTATAGTTTCTCCCATCAAGAGAGACTTGGTACAATACAATATTTGTGTTCCTTGTAACTTAGGTGATGCAATGAAGATGGAAAGCTTCATGCATCACAAGCATAACATAAACTTGAAGAAAGCATTAACTATCCCAAGCCTCAATCCCAAGGCCTCAAACACCTTCGAAGGTGGAGAGAGCTAGCGGGGAATGAGGATAGGGAAGAGGAAGAAGAAACATTCCATAGGAGAAAGAAATAGTTCCTCACTTATCATTACTCTTCTTGCTAGCATACATAATAGAATAGTAATGAAGATAGAGAAGATGGCAAGCTTAAGCATTGAAGCATGACTCTTGGTTGGATTTGCATTCCATAGCCAAGAGTATTGGTGTAGGCTTTCACTCTCACAAGCTTGGAGAAGGAGGTGGTGTTCCTCCACTTTCACCAAGTGAGAACGGTCTTGCCATGAGTGTGTGTGTGTGGATTATATCCCCCTAGCACCCCCCTTCCTTGCTTTGGGAAAAATTTCTACATGCTACAAGCTCATTGGACTCCTCTCCCCCCTAGCCAATCACATGCAGCCTGCAGCCAAGCACATGTGTAGTCTTTTGACAAGTGTCCTCCTTACCCCTTAGAGAGAGAGAGCTTGAAAATATCTAGATATTTGTTAGATGGAAGTAAAATCTCATTGGACCCTCTTTAGCCCAAGGAATAGCATTCAAGCACACCATGTGGTTAAGCTTAGTGAGAATCTGACATGTCTCCCATGTGCTCTTTTTAGAATTCTCCTAACTTTGAGATTTTTATGCATAGGAACTTCCTCATTAAGTGTGTAGGTTCTCTTTTTGACTCAAGCATCTTACCCCCCATGCATAGGAAGCTTCTCAAGCAACTTCCTCATTAAATGTGACAAGTACCTCAAGTACCTTAGTCATCAAGCATGACAAGCACCTTAGGTGGAGTTCCCACCTCAATCACAGCCGTAGCTTGCTTAAGTTTAGGTCGGGTTCCCACCTCAAGCACAACCCTAGCTTGCTTAAGTTTAGGTCGGGTTCCCACCTCAAGCTCAGCCCTAGATTGCTTAAGGTCAAAGGACTTTTAATACTAACCATTGGAGGTCTTTAATAAAGCTAACCCTAAGGTCTTTTAAGCTTCATTAGTTAACCTTGCTCTTTGATAGACCATCTCTCATTTGGGCCCCTTTACCATTGGCCCCGTGTTGAGATAGATCCGTAATAAGCACATGTCTATATTCTAACCCTTGTTCCAGTTTATTATTCCATATTAAATGATCAGTTTAATATGAGAAAATCATTTGGGTTGGTTAGATATTAGATATTTAATGACAGTTCGTAACAAAAAGAAGAAGTTGAAATATGCGGGAAAAGGACCATATAGAGTATGTGAGATCACCCCACAAGGAACCATTCGTGTGGAGACTCTTGATGGAGTTGAAACCATTGGATTTCTCAATGGGAGAAAATTTAAAAGATACTATGATCCTTTAAGCCAAGAGGAGCTACGTGCCATCCATAAAAAAAAAGGCAGCCAAGGCACAAAGAGAATTGAAGAAGATACAAGCTCAAGCTGAGGCTAAGGAGCGACAACAACACATAAGACGCCAACGAGAAGTTAACCTTGGAGTTACCATGCATTCCACGTTGAAACCGACAAGTATTGGTTGAACTCTGACACACCTCTACAATACCCTATTGAGCCAAACAACGCCTATGGAAAAGTCCTATATAACGCCTTATTGGACATGGGTGCTAAATATAATCTGCTATCATATGGGGTGTGGTGTCAATTAGGGAAGCCACATGTATCTGAAAGTATTATCCAAGTCAAGGGTGTCAACAAGAAAAAAACTGCGGTTTTTGGAATCTGACACACTTATGTCAGTTATGACAATGGGGTTGTAGCTCAAGACTTTTTGGTCATGCCTATTGGAACTATGGAGGGTAATATAAACCTAGGACGCACGTGGATGATAGCCACCAAATGCACTATTGATTGGGGGACAGGGGGTGTCACAACGCAAAAACCAACTCTTAGCCCTGGTACTCAAGCCATAGTCTCTGAGATATTACCTCTTAAGGAAATAAAACCCAAAACATTGCATGTCCAAGAGGTTGAATCATATGTCCCCATAGTCCAACTCTCTAGAGATTCAAATAATGTAGTTGAAATAAAGCTTGAGACACACAAGACCCATCCCAATATAACAAAGAAAACATACAAGTGGATCCCTAAAGCTTCTTTAGCGACCATAGCTAGTGCTAAAAGATAAGAGCCTGGTAAAGACGCCCCGCTCGCCCCAAGAAATGTAAAGAAACGTTGCATTGGATTCCTAAAAAGCTATTGGAAGCCCAAGGTTACTATGAAGGAAATGATTAAATCTGGGTGCCAAAACGTAAATTGTGTTCTTACTTGTCACCTGGCCCGTGTGACCCCAATCCCGTGGCTCCAAAACAAACTGAAGATCGCGAAAAGGAAAAAATCACGGAATGCTACACACCCGCTCTAGAGCTAGTTTGGGTACCAAAGAAAGACCGATTTGTTCCACCTAGCTCCAGGACAGAGATGTCAAATGAAGCTTCTTGCTCTTTATGTAGTTCCTATACGAAAATATACGCTTTGACACAACTTCCATTCACCATTGTACATATCCATACAAACAAGGAAGAGTTTGCATGTCCTGTTGTAAGTTCACCACCTACAACAACGTTGCAAATAAAATAATGGGAGAGTACCTTACCACCCTTGCAACTAGATTAAACGCATAGGGCGATCGAAAACTATTGGTTAAAGCCTTCACCCATAACAACTTGGAACAATTGGTTTCAAAAGGTGACGAAATCTTTCCAAAAAGTATGATCTACCCAAGGAAGGGGGGAGTGTTTGCTAACATCCATCATTCACTTGCTTCCCTCTCAACCTTCCTCCCTGACCTCTCAATCTCCAATCCTAGGGAATGTATATATAAAGTCTTATACTCACAAAAACAAGATAAAAAGTAAAAGAGCAAGAGCCACCAAACAATAATGTGGAAACTTACAAGTTCTATGTATAACACAAAATCATAAAAACACATTATGCACAAGAACATGACCCTTGTAATATTTGAACTCTAAAAATCATCTATCTGTGTGTATAGATATGGCTAGTACGCTAGAGTCATCCACTCCTGCCTTGGGTGAGGGGTACCCTCGTTACTTTTCACAAGTGTTTCACATGGTCTTTCCGGTGCTTGCCTGTGAATGGGATTTGGTAGATACACTAGCATGTGAGAGGAATTTCGAGGAGTTAGAATGGTTGATACGTCTCTTGACCACAACTGATCCATACTTAGTAGAGAGAGTTTCTCCCATTGCACAAGCCTACCCTTTTAACCAAGATAACTATGATGACCTTCTTAGTAAACATTGGTGCCTCTGATGAAGAAGAAGATTTACATGACTACACGGATGGCACATATGGTCTCACGGATGATGAATTTGTTTTTGTCGATGACGAGGATAAGGGTTTAGCCTTAGGGTTCCCCCCCCAATCTCTACAATATCCTATTCCCTTGACTCTCTAGTATGTGTATGGCTGATGAGTGACTCTCGATGCTCCAAAATTGTAGTGATGAGAGTCGCAATGGAGAGCCCACACTTTGGCTGGGAGAGGAAAGTGTGTAGGTCTAAGTTATGGCTGAAAATGTGAGAGAAGCAAGTTCGGATGTGATCAAAAGCTGAGCACTCTAGTAGTGTGTGGTACTCAGACTCTCGAACTTGCAGTGAGCATAATGTGCACAATCGATTTGACTCTTCTCCTTTGCCCCAATGCCCTATCTCGCATCGAAGGAAATGGGAGCTAAGCCGAATTGCTGCGATAGTGCGTATTGCGGACAAGGGAATAGGCTCAAGCATGTAAGTGTGAGTACGGTTTCCTCTCTCAGCGAAGAACATGGTTTTGTAGTTGGGGGCAATATAGGTGGTGTAATGTATGAAGCGTGACCCACCGGATTTCTCCCAAGCCGTAATACATTGGCGTTGTAGAAAAGCTTCATTCACTTGAGAGTCAATTGAAGCATCATGTAGCAAGTGTAATGCATCCCATCTCCCAAACCACTTCTTTATGTCTTGCATCCATCCCGTGCTCAAGATCTTGCTTTTATACGTCTTTTGAACTTTTTTGCTTGCTTCCCATGCAATTGTAGGAAGTCGATGTGAGCGGTTTTGACGCATCTTTATCATGTACTCCACAACCCTTTCCATGCCCATAACCTCAATTGGAAGAGATCCCGACTCAAGAAGTAGGAGCATATATGGTGTTTGTGTCTTAACTTGGAGAAAGTTTGTAAGAAAACGCTTTTGGACATTCTCAAACTCTTTCCAAGTAGACTTTGAGATGCTCCCGCCCCACACTTCAACTCCATAAAGAAGAACCGGTGTCACCAATGCATCAAAAAGATACTTCTTGAGAACCCAACACTTGATGTTTCCCGCATTACACATGTTCTCAAATGCATAATATGCTCTCTTTCCCGCTTCCAAACGACGCATAGCACATTCATGCCACTTGTGATTGGATGGAACCTCAAGGCCAAGGTACTTAAAGCTCTCAACAACTTCAAGTGTCTCGTTGTTGTACACAATGCATGGCTTCTCCTTATGGTTGGTTTTCACAAGCATAACCTTTGTTTTGGATTCATTTACAATCAGCCCACTATGCAAGCAAAAGTTCTCAAGGACAACCATAAGCTTTTGTGCATCTTCTAAAGTGTGTGCTAGAAGCACTACATCATCCGCATACAACAAAAGCATGATTACCGCATTGCAAATAGTGACCTCTTCAATGCCTTCTTCTTGCATAAAGTCAAGTACCATTTGTTCCAATTGATCGATGCATAGACCAAAGAGAGTTGGTGACAATGGACATCCTTGTTTAACCCCAATAGTGCTTACAAAAATTTCTGAAATTTCTCTTCCCATGCGCAATTGACAAATCACCTTCTCATAGATTCGAGAAACCGCAAGCATAAACTCACTTGGCACTTGGAGTTCTTCCATCCTTCTCCACAAATTGTTACGTGGAATCATATCAAAGGCTTTCTTAAAGTCCACAAAACAACAATACAATCGCTTGCCTTTCAACCGACTTTCCTCCATGAGAACACAAAGAGTGACAAGATGATCAATGGTGCTATGGCATCGACGAAAACCCGCTTGTCCCTTTGCACGCTTGTCATTCTCTTCAGCCCAATCACTCAATTTCATTTCCATTATGCACCCAAACAACTTTGCCATAAGAGACCCAATCATTATAGTCCGGTAGTTGCTTACATTCTTTACATCCCCTCCTTTATGCAAAGGCTTAACCCAATTAGTACTCCAATCATAAGGCATACCATGTTGAAGTGCAAGGTTGAACATATCACACATCCACTCATGGGTAAAATCTCCCGTCCATTTGATCATCTCCGGCTTGATACCTTGAAGATCTCCCGCTTTGCGAGTGGCCAACTTTTCAAGCCCACCGCATACATCCTCAATAGTAAAAAAAGACGGCATACATGGGAGTGAACCATAAAATGGCATTTTTTCAGTATTTTCTTGCTCATATAATTGCCTACAATGTGTGTACATATCCACTAGACTCAAGTTACCAAAATTCTCAATCCGCTTGCCTCTCAAGTTTCTCCAAAATCTTCCACATGCATGTGCCTTTTCTTGGACTTGAAATTCTTGTTGCTTTACTTCCCATCTTCTTCTCTTCTTTTGAATCAATGCCTTGTATGTATGCAAATGACTTTGATAGTTGTCTTTGTCCATAGTTGCATCAAGCTTTATCAAGGACTTTCGAGCATCTTGACATTCTTTATCAAACCACCTTTTGCGTGATCTATCTTTGTTGATACCATGGAGATGCTTTATGGCAAATCATTCTTCCGCACAAGAACAAATAGCTTTTTTGAAAGCTTCCCATTTAGTTTCCAATGGTGCATCACATTGAAGCTTTGTCATCCATAATTTTTGCTCAACCATTTCAATGTACATTGGTGCCCGTTTGAAATCCATACATAGTGATAACTTCTCTTTCCTTTGGCTGAGATTATCATGCTTAGTTGCTTCTCCACATGAAAGGTCAATACATAAGGTGCGATGGTCGGATTCCGGGGTCCATTGACCAAACATAAAACTCTTTATGCGATACATGATGGCTTCAGAGAGTAGCATATAGTCAATCACACTATCCCCATTATGTCTTCTACATGTAAATCCATTGGTTCCACTCCACAAAGATACACCATTGGCAATGAGCATACCCGTGCTATTACACATGTGTAAAAGTAACTTTCCATAGTGATCCGGGTCTTTCTCATCCATTGAAGTACGATCATACAAGTGAACTTCCTCCAACTCCCTTGAAATGTATGGCATATCAAATTGTTGAGTATCATGTTGCAATGTTTTTGTGCGAGCATTCATATCCCCAAATACAATAACATCACCTTCACCTTTGAAATAAGCAATGTCCTCTTCCAAATCAGAAAATGGTTGATCTCTATCCATGCAAGCATAAAAGGGAGAATCATGATGAGGAATGTAGCAACCGGCTACAAAAATGGGTGCTCTTTTTGGTGTCATAATTTTCAGCCATACATAACGTTTGTACTTGTCATCTTTCACAATTGATACAAAATCTTCCAATCCTTTCTTAACCATACATGCTAACCCTCCTTGTCCTCTTCGTTGCTTGAGATTCTTTGACCACATCAATGAATGTACATTGTAATCCTCCAAGCCGTCAATCCTTTGTGTATCATGCTCCCAAGTTTCAACAAGAAGTACAACATCGGCTTTGCTTGTTAGTTCATCAATGCCAACCCCCGCATTCCATGGGTATCCATTACAATTCCAAAAGCATATTTTCAATTGTAACTCGGTCTCATAGGTCACGCATCCCTATTTGCTTGAGAGACTTGCCTCCTCCTTGGGCACATTTTCTTCATGAGAGATCTCCTTGTTTTTATTATTTTTTTCCTCATATGCCTTGCGGCGCATATTTTGTTGCTTAATAGTGCGATCTTCACATACAAAACATTTTGTATCCCTCAAATAGATCCAACTATTATCAAGGATAATCTTTCGCTTGGTCTCATCCGGCATGGTGCATACAATTGGCCGTTCTCCCGAGCGAGGAGCTCCTTGCTTCCCCACTCTATGTGCTCCATAGACCATAACTCCGGACATGCCAAAGTGGGTTTTGAAGAAATCTTCAATAACAATGGCAAGAGAAGGAGGTGTTTCTAACTTCTCTTCGGGAATTCCACGAATAACAATGTTCTTGGAACGTCGCTCCCGTTCTTTCAACTCCTCCACATCCACATTCTCAACATTCTTTGTTTGAACCATAGCTTGCATGAGTGAGGAATTAGAAACCACATTGCTACCACATACATCAGCCCAAGACTTGTTTGTGCATACATTTTTCATGTCGCATACATCCCGGCTCATAGTGTCAAATTTCTCCTCTTTCAATACATGGTCATGCTCTACTTTGCTCATCCGCTCCTTCAAAGCATTCAAGTCCACAAGAGAGTGTTTACATTCCTTGACTTCCTCTTCAAGTTGCATCAAACGTGTTGTTTGCATCTCAAGTGTCCTCTTGAGATTTTCATTCTCAACCACAAGTACCCTTAGTGTGCCATTCTCCATTGCAAGTGCTCGTAAGTCTTCGCCTTGTTTGTTTACGGTCTCTTGCAATGATACTAAGTACGCCATGATCATGGTTTCCGATGTCGTTGGTTGGGTGGTTGTGTTGCTATCTCCACACTTAGGAGATTTTGGATCACTTTCCACAATGGTTGTGGATCTTGTTGAAGAAGAAGAACCCTTGCGAGTGCCGGAAGACATTGTATGTAAAATAGGAGATGAGAATCAATTTTGTTGAACCTGTTCACTTCGAAAATGCTGCTACAAAAACGCCTTCCATAACTCTGAAAATTTCTGTCTTTACATCAATGCGTAGAGGACTTCGTGCTCTTCGATTGAGGCTATGGATCACCCAAATCGGAGTTCGGATGAAGAAGTTATGATCAAAAGAGTGGACTGCTGTCTACTAGGTCAAAAAACGGCTGCACTCTCTTTCTCTCTCTCTTGCTCTCTACTTCTCTCTCTCTCTCTCTATTTCCTATCTCTTTCTCTCTCTCTCTCTCTCTCTCTCTCTCTCTATTTCCTATCTCTCTCTCTCTCTCTATTTCCCTTTCTCTCTCTCTCTCTCTCTATTTCTCTATTTCCCTTTCTCTCTCTTTCTCTCTCTCTCTCTCTCTCTCTCTCTATTTCCCTTTCTCTCTCTTTCTCTCTCTCTCTCTCTCTCTCTCTCTCCCCTAGAAATAGAGAGAGAGAGAGAGAGAGAGAGAGAGAGAAAGAGAAAGGGAAATAGAGAGAGAGAGAGAGAGAGAGAGAGAGAGAGAGAGAAAGAGAAAAATAGTTCTCTCTCTCTCTCTTTCTCTATTTCCCTTTCTCTCTCTCTCTCTCTCTCTCTCTCTCTTTCTCTATTTCCCTTTCTCTCTCTCTCTCTCTCTCTCTCTCTCTCTCTCTCTCTCTCTCTCTCAGTGCAGCTGTTTTTTGACCTAGTAGACAGCAGTCCACTCTTTTGATCATAACTTCTTCATCCGAACTCCGATTTGGGGGATCTATAGCCTCAATCGAAGAGCACGAAGTCCTCTACGCATTGATGTAAAGACAGAAATTTTCAGAGTTATGGAAGGCGTTTCTGTAGCAGCATTTCCGAAGTAAACAGGTTCAACAAAATTGATTCTCATCTCCTATTTTACATATAATGTCTTCCGGCACTCGCAAGGGTTCTTCTTCTTCAACAAGATCCACAACCATTGTGGAAAGTGATCCAAAATCTCCTAAGTGTGGAGATAGCAACACAACCACCCAACCAACGACATCGGAAACCATGATCATGGCGTACTTGGTATCATTGCAAGAGACCGTAAACAAACAAGGCGAAGACTTACGAGCACTTGCAATGGAGAATGGCACACTAAGGGTACTTGTGGTTGAGAATGAAAATCTCAAGAGGACACTTGAGATGCAAACAACACGTTTGATGCAACTTGAAGAGGAAGTCAAGGAATGTAAACGCTCTCTTGTGGACTTGAATGCTTTGAAGGAGCGGATGAGCAAAGTAGAGCATGACCATGTATTGAAAGAGGAGAAATTTGACACTATGAGCCGGGATGTATGCGACATGAAAAATGTATGCACAAACAAGTCTTGGGCTGATGTATGTGGTAGCAATGTGGTTTCTAATTCCTCACTCATGCAAGCTATGGTTCAAACAAAGAATGTTGAGAATGTGGATGTGGAGGAGTTGAAGGAACGGGAGCGACGTTCCAAGAACATTGTTATTCGTGGAATTCCCGAAGAGAAGTTAGAGACACCTCCTTCTCTTGCCATTGTTATTGAAGATTTCTTCAAAACCCACTTTGGCATGTCCGGAGTTATGGTCTATGGAGCACATAGAGTGGGGAAGCAAGGAGCTCCTCGCTCGGGAGAACGGCCAATTGTATGCACCATGCCGGATGAGACCAAGCGAAAGATTATCCTTGATAATAGTTGGATCTATTTGAGGGATACAAAATGTTTTGTATGTGAAGATCGCACTATTAAGCAACAAAATATGCGCCGCAAGGCATATGAGGAAAAGAATAATAAAAACAAGGAGATCTCTCATGAAGAAAATGTGCCCAAGGAGGAGGCAAGTCTCTCAAGCAAATAGGGATGCGTGACCTATGAGACCGAGTTACAATTGAAAATATGCTTTTGGAATTGTAATGGATACCCATGGAATGCGGGGGTTGGCATTGATGAACTAACAAGCAAAGCCGATGTTGTACTTCTTGTTGAAACTTGGGAGCATGATACACAAAGGATTGACGGCTTGGAGGATTACAATGTACATTCATTGATGTGGTCAAAGAATCTCAAGCAACGAAGAGGACAAGGAGGGTTAGCATGTATGGTTAAGAAAGGATTGGAAGATTTTGTATCAATTGTGAAAGATGACAAGTACAAACGTTATGTATGGCTGAAAATTATGACACAAAAAGAGCACCCATTTTGTAGCCGGTTGCTACATTCCTCATCATGATTCTCCCTTTTATGCTTGCATGGATAGAGATCAACCATTTTCTGATTTGGAAGAGGACATTGCTTATTTCAAAGGTGAAGGTGATGTTATTGTATTTGGGGATATGAATGCTCGCACAAAAACATTGCAACATGATACTCAACAATTTGATATGCCATACATTTCAAGGGAGTTGGAGGAAGTTCACTTGTATGATCGTACTTCAATGGATGAGAAAGAGCCGGATCACTATGGAAAGTTACTTTTACACATGTGTAATAGCACGGGTATGCTCATTGCCAATGGTGTATCTTTGTGGAGTGGAACCAATGGATTTACATGTAGAAGACATAATGGGGATAGTGTGATTGACTATATGCTACTCTCTGAAGCCATCATGTATCGCATAAAGAGTTTTATGTTTGGTCAATGGACCCCGGAATCCGACCATCGCACCTTATGTATTGACCTTTCATGTGGAGAAGCAACTAAGCATGATAATCTCAGCCAAAGGAAAGAGAAGTTATCACTATGTATGGATTTCAAACGGGCACCAATGTACATTGAAATGGTTGAGCAAAAATTATGGATGACAAAGCTTCAATGTGATGCACCATTGGAAACTAAATGGGAAGCTTTCAAAAAGCTATTTGTTCTTGTGCGGAAGAATGCTTTGCCATAAAGCATCTCCATGGTATCAACAAAGATAGATCACGCAAAAGGTGGTTTGATAAAGAATGTCAAGATGCTCGAAAGTCCTTGATAAAGCTTGATGCAACTATGGACAAAGACAACTATCAAAGTCATTTGCATACATACAAGGCATTGATTCAAAAGAAGAGAAGAAGATGGGAAGTAAAGCAACAAGAATTTCAAGTCCAAGAAAAGGCACATGCATGTGGAAGATTTTGGAGAAACTTGAGAGGCAAGCGGTTGAGAATTTTGGTAACTTGAGTCTAGTGGATATGTACACACATTGTAGGCAATTATATGA